>NC_026159.1:2576872-2581926 GCF_000512975.1 Sesamum indicum | reverse complement strand
CCAATTGGTACAAACGTATATTGAGCATATAGGGCAATTAATTGAGCATGGAATATAATTAATATAGAGTGTACAGAACACAGAACAAATGTTTGTTAAATCACCTATACCACGACTCCCTAGGTTCCAACCTGAACGTAACTTTATGAAATTTACATCATATTTATACCTAAATAATTAGAACAAATTTGTTGCTCTTACACGTAAATGTATAGATATATATAGTAAATTAATGGTGCATTCATGAAGTTGTGATGGGGGGGTGGGGTGGAATAGGGAAATGTGTGCATGACGTTCCGACCACGCCATGTTTGTGTAGCGCATGCAAGGGAATTATTACATAGTCAAAGGACCAAACTTAGTGCAGTTGCAACCCCCTTAGTTTTCTTTGGTCAGCTAACTTGTCTGTCCCCCCCGTTCAACATAGGTGAAATCAATGGCTGGCTGCATCCTCAATGCATGGTTTACTACTTTCCAAGAAATTTTCATTACTTTGGATGCTTATCCAGTTTTGCACTGCCACAAATTCATTCTCTTCTTGGAGTTGGGACCCTGAAATTTCTCCAAAATATCACTTCTCATTTACATAATATATATTAGCATTTTTGTATCAATAAAGTTTAGTCTAATTAACAAAATTGAGCTCTTATGACTTTAAAATTATGGGTTCACATTTTACAAATATGTGAGATATTACCCTACTGTAATAATAAGTATTATTCTATTTTATTAGTAATTGATTAAATTTGGTTATATAATATTGATAATTAGTATGTAATTGTTATCATTGAAGGTTGTTGTTAGATATAAATATTTAATAGTACTGGTTATTATAATTAATTTATTAGCAATATAATATTTGACTGCGTTCACTCAAAAAACAAAAAAATCATTATTATATCTTTTGAGAATAAAACTGTAAATTCTCAATGTCTTGTTAAATCTTGCAGATAACGTACAAAACAAAGTATGTAGAGTGAGAAAAAAGAACACCAAAAGAATATTATCTTGACTCACTCCTTAAAAAAAAATCCAAATAAAAAAAAATCTAAATTCCAATATATTTCGAGGAGATATGATCTATCGTGAGTTCGTATTGAAGGGGGGTGTGATCGTACAGAGTGATTTAGTGACTAAAGAAATGTATAAATGACGTTGAGTTAGCTTTCAGCATAAGTACTTCGATGTTCAAATTACTTATGAAGTTCATAGATTGAAATATCGAAGCTAAAAGACAATAAATACTGTATATAAATACTTATTGTACTGAGAAATTTTTTTAGTGTTTGACCTATGCACGGATGACATGTGGGGTCAGGGGATTAGGACATATGTCCTTCATCCGAGGGTGGGTAGTGGTTGGATCCTAATGGGCTTAGCTATGTTTGTGCCTACTTAATGGCTAGATCTGCTCGGCCTTTCCCAGTGTTGGGCCTCTTCTGGGCTGGGCGCCCCAATGTATTGGATCCAAATCACAAGGAAATTTAAAAAAAAAGGTCACACTGTGAGCGCATGCATTAAATCTGTTCAATAATTAAAGTACAATTTAAGATGTATAAATTTGGTGTTAATACCATGCTAAATGACCATATTATTTAAAAGTTTAAACTGCTAAATATATGAAGTATTCAGTATTTAATATCGTAGTAGGATTTACAATGCAATTAATCAGACTTGATTCAAGTAAAAATTTTCGGACACACAACAACAATAACAACTATCATGACGTCTTGCCATATGGCCCTTGCAGCATATTATGGCATTACAGGGCTTCGTAAGTTTTGCTTCTGATGGTGGTTAGGCCATGTTTTGAGTGGGCCTTGTTTTTTCCTTCAAATGCATGCTGTGTGGTGAAACACATCAACAAAGGTACTGGTAAAAGATAAATTCATCTTACGTGAACTCACACAACTGCTGAAATGTTGGCCACTCATCTAATTTCAACCCAAGTTTGCATTCATAAATTTGATGAAATATATAGAGATCAAATCTGAAAATTCACAATCTGCAACTATGATTCACATCTGCTCTATAAGCACTATATCTGAACGCTTCCCCCAACGATTAGAATAAGAATTGGTAGTGATGTTTTTCAGATCAATGGCGGCCAATGTTGATTTATACATCGTCAACGTGCAGTTCAATCCCGCTACATACTACTTTTCCACTCTTTCAGACACCACTTCACTTCTTTCTTACTCGTCAATCATACATTAATCCACAAACAACATTGTTCTTGTCCCAATAGAGGATTAACAACTTAGTGGGAAAAACTCACATCAATTTGCATTCTTGATGAAAGATCTCAAGTATCAAAACTTGCAGCATGTCCATCTACTATTTTCTGCCACGAAGAAACCTGGCAGGACTAAATCGGCTAACATCCGTGATGCTAGCAGTGCCATCCATTACAAGCTCAGCCACGGCTGCACCTGTGGCTGGACCATTGAGAATCCCCCAACAACTATGCCCTGTGGCCACATAACACCCCTTCACTCCAGGAACTTCTCCAATGACCGGCAGACTGTCGTCCATGCAAGGCAAGAAGCACGCTTGCTCCGCCTTCACTCTGGCTTCGCCTTCCATCAACTGGCTCGACACGTTCCTTGCTACTGTCTTAAGCACCCGTATGGATTCAGGCACGGGGATTACCTGCTCCGGGTCGTCTGGTACCTCGGCCTCGGCTGACATTCCACATATGTACACTTCCCCTGTTAATTCAACCAACAAATGATGTTACATTCACAAAGCTAGGTTATACTCCCACATACGTATGAAGAAACAGGAAAGAGTTTAAACTACGTACATAATACATATCGTAGTTAAGTTTTAAGACATTCAATTAAATATATGCTAATGATTCCTATAAAGTTTTCTCTGACATTAACCAAAACTAAAAACTGAACTTCAGTGTGAATAAATACCTGTTGGACGGGGAAACACCTCAGGGTCCATGGGCTGCCCACCATGGGCCGGATAGTAACTCAAAAACAATGCGTGAGGGGTAATCGAATCCGGATCTTTCGGCTCCACAACAATGCTATGAGCCTTAAGCCCATAAACTCTAAACAACGAGCTTAAAAGTGACAAATTGCCAGTCCAAGGCCCAAGTGCCAAAACCACCGTGTCGGCATCAATGGCTCCGCCGCCCTCCAAAACCACCGCCTTAGCCTCCCCTTCCGCCACCTCCACCCTCTCCAATTTTCCTATAACCACCTTTAATCCATACTCTTCCACCGCCTTCGACAGCAATGTCTTGGTAAACAGCTGCGGCTGCACTTGCGCCGTCGTCTCGGTCGTCCCAATAGTCCTTGGGCCTTTCGCCGGCCCATCAATCCAAGATGGAAGATTTGGGCCAGATTTTCTGTTCAATTGAGCCGATGACGCCGTTTCTGTTATTGAGAGGCTGAGAGTGGTAACGGGGCGATAACCGTACAATTCCGCGCCGTTGAGTTCTTGGGCCAGTGAACGGTGGAGATTGAAGCTGGCGCGTGCGAGTGAAGAGACTGGCCCGCCGTCGCACCAGTCTAGGGCAAGGAACCCACCAGCCTTGCCGGATGCTGCGCAAGCAATTGACGATTGTTCGACAAGTGTGACGGCGGCGCCCCTCTTGGATAAAAAATAGGCGGTGCACACACCGATGACTCCTCCGCCGCAAACAACCACTCTTTTCGGTGGGTTTTGAGTGTCCATAGGCGGTGATTTTGACGAAGAGCAGAGAATCGAGAACTGAATCGGGTTTAATTTTGGTTGTCGGACTCCGATCCGCAGTTGCCTGGGGATTATTGAGTTCGGAATTGGAACTGATACCGTCACTGTTGGCATTTTTACAAGTCGCCGGTTTACGAGCCGACACGTGTCGCCAGTAAAAACGTCTAGAGATGGCCTTGACGCTGCAGAGAAAAATTCTCATATAATTTTACAAATTTCTCTAAAATATTTTTCATTATCAATTAGAAATTGATGGGACTATTTCTTTTTTTAATTTGCTTTTGTCTTGTACAAGCTATTAGACAAAGGAAATAACAAATGTATGCTTAATTATGACAAATTAAAAAAAAATATAAATATATCATTAAGATATTTTTATTAATAAATTATACGAAATGTTAAATGAAGGTAAAAATAAAAATTTGTATACATTTTTTTTTTACTAATTTCCGTATTTTTTCATTTAAAGGTATAATATAATTTTAAAGTCTTTTGAAGAAAAATATAATATCACATTTTATAGGTACATATTAACACCAAAAGAAAAATAAAAGTTTCATCAAAATATTATAAATGTAAGGAGGAGATTTTCTCATTCTATAAACACTATCAAGTATGTACAAAATATCAAACAAGAATCACAGACAAGCAACAAATGTACACTTATGATCACTTCTTTTACAATAAATACTACTCCAACTGATTTCATTACAACTGCCTCCCAACACAAATAGCAATCCCATACATAGAAACCTCACTCCCATCTGCACTCAATCCTGTCTGTGTTTCTGAAGCTGAAATTAATCAACAAACTCCCATCCATTCTCCTCACCACAAAACTCTCCACCAAAACATAGCAACAAAACTTTCTCCACCCGTTACTACTGCTTCCAATCTCCTTACTACCACAAACTCTCACATCCCTCTCCCCATCAAACCACCCTCTTGTCCCCTGCACCCACCTCATTTTCTCATACACCGCACAACTCAAACCCACACTCACTCTCCTCTTACAATCTCCCTTTACCTTAAACCAAACGAACCCATCCCCATCCTCTCTGCCGTCTTTCTCAGCTTCCATCCCAAGAACCAGACATAGCAACCTCTTCACTCTCGCATCGACAACCACGACGTTATTCTCTTGATTCTCGTTTTCGGCTGAGTATATCCGCTCCCACCACTGCTTAAGGCTCAGTTCATAGAACAAGGTTTTCCTCATTTGATCATCTATTCTCAAGTTTTCCTCTTTCACGAATACAAAAGGGCAGTACCAGCTCCCAATCACGGTAGGAGTCGAACGTCTTGCGTATAGTGGGAAACTACCCTCAGGAAAGTCCAGTGAA
>NC_026159.1:2560743-2576846 GCF_000512975.1 Sesamum indicum | reverse complement strand
GTCGTGTAGATGGAGTTTAAACGAAGGAGTGGCGTAGACTTGCCATCCGCCTTGTCTGAGGAAACTTGGAGGATAACCATCCCATTCTACTGATTTGGCAAAGAATCCACCGCCATGATATGGACGAATCTCAAACTGTTGGTATCTGTCTCTGTAGTCGAAAGGCCTGATTTTTGGATCCACACGAGTACTTTTGAAGCAACACATTCCCGAGTCTCCCTCCCTGGAACATGTGTATGCTTGTCTGTAGAAGTGATCAAAATGTTGAAAGTAATGTCTGAACTGAACAGCAAACAGTTGAAATAGTGACAGAATCAGCATGCAAAAGAATTATTCATCAGTTTAAACTTTGATTGGATGAAACGAGTGCTAGGATTTGTAAGGCATAAGTAAAACTGTGTAAAAACATGAGCAGAATCTAAATTAAGTTAAATGGTGCAAAAATGATGAAACAGAAGCCGATATACCCTTTTCGTCTTCCCTTAGCTTTGATAATATAGTAGCGATTGGACGAAAGAGGCTGGTCAAGAACAGGCACGAACCACACCTTTGTAACAGTAGCCGCCTCCTCGTGCAATGATGGGTGCACCACCTGCAAGATCTTGTCCGAAGGGAATGGCAGCCTTTTGATTCTGTCATTCTTCCACATCCCACAGCAAAAGGAATCCATCACCTCCGATTCTTCATCTGAAATTACCAGATGCCCTGAATACTGAGAATCCGGCTGTGGCCGCGCAGAGACTGCACCAGGAAACTTGCGGTAGAGCGAACGCGGTCTTGTTGCATACATCTCTAACTCTCTCTAGTATTCTACACTTCTCTCACATTGAAAAACGGACATCAAATGAATAAACATTCTAGATGAGCATGTCAACAATTATCAGGTTTCTACATTTTTCTTTGTATTAATCTGATCAAGAAAGCCTTTTTTCTATGAGAAAGTTGATCGGCAGGTCGACTTTTATGATATGTTTTCCACTTTTCTTCATGTCTGCACTCAGAAAAGCATGTCCTTTAAAGTCACCTGCTTTTACTCCACTTTTGCTTTGATTTCTTACATCTTTGCAGCTAATCAATGTGTTCATTAGCACTTAACACCCACTTTTCTTTTATTACAAAAAGAAAAACCACCATCTCTTCCTAATCACAATTGAAAGATCAACGACTCTGTGGGTTTTCAAGCGGTAATCAAATGTACCATAATTGTTGGAATCATTCATTAATCATATAAAAAATGACTAAATTGTCTATTATTACACGTAGAAGCGTATTAGCCCGCCCTGAGACAGACAACTATGATCATGAAAGAAACAAGAAATTCTAATTGTTGCTGCACTAGATTCACTTGTTCATTCCAGTGGAATCCTTGATAGCATCAGCAGCTCCCTGTGCCTTAGCAGCCATCTGCTGACCACCCTGCAACAATTTCCACGTACCATGTTCATAAACACATCAGAATACTTAAATTTTAACGCGAAAACTCCTAAAAACGTGCAATTCGATTTTATTTTTTTGTAGTATTTTCTTGTAATAAGCGTAGCAGCTGATATGTTTTCAATTTTTCATTTATACTATTTATTGTTTTTAGGATGGCTGAGATTAATTTGGAACCTGCTGGATGGACTGACTGGCGGATTGAGCAGTGTCCTTGATGCTATCCATTGTCTGGCTAGCCTTCTCCTGAAAAATAGAGGGAAAGAAAAAGGAAAAAGATAATTAACAGAAGATTAGTCTGTTAATCAGAGAATGGATTTAGCAATTAATCATGGAAGTAAATGATTAATGAATTTCACCTGAATTTGGCCCTTGGCCTCACCAGCATTGTAATTGGCTTTGGCCTGATCCATTCTTGGTTTATCTTTGGTAGGGGAAGTGTTTTAGACACTAAGTGTGATTATTGGAAAGTTTAAGGTTCTTAATTGGCTGATGGTTTGAAGATTTTGTGAGCAAGAAAGGATATATATACTACCTCTTTGGGACTATTTCTCTGCTTGAATTTCGATTAAATGTGGTCACAAACACACACAAGCCCTATTATCAAGAATCAAGAACGTTGGACATGAAATTTCGGTCATATACTATGTAGCTTCATCTTCATTTAAAATTTCTATTTATCATGTTATTGATTTGGGTCGAGTTAAACTCAATTTATATAGAAGCAAAATATGACAAATATATCAATTAATGCCTCCTCAATTATTTTGTTTGCTCTTATGCTAATTGCTAAATTTCTTTATTAGAACAGCAGTAATTTGTTTCACATTTTATGTGTGTGCAATTTTTATAAATATTATTTAAAATAAAATATAAAATAATAAGTTAAATTAAATTTACAAAAAAATAATGATGAAAAAATGAATGAAAATAACAATTAAAAAAAAAAAGAATAACTATTGAAAGTTATTGAGGGAGTGAGAAGTTAGATAAGTGGGTGGGAAGTTAATAGATAAATTAATAAATTAAATTAAGTATTAAAATTGACATACCAAAATAATTGAGACACCACTTGTCCCTCTTCAATTATATCTACGAGCATATGTGAGTCACATGTGCGTGCATAATCAATATTTAAAAAAATATAATTATTTTAAAAATATATTAATTAGATTAACAAAATATTTAAAAATTGTAAAATTTAGAAAACAATAAAAAAAATGAGAGGAGAAAAGAGAAATGAGAAGTTAAGAAGAGAAAGAAAAATAAAAAGTTGGGAAAAGAAAAAAAAAGGTTAAATATTAAAAAAAATAAAAAATTGACATAACAAAATTAAGTGAGACATCAGAAGGGTGCTTTCACTTTATATAAAGTATAGATAACTAACTTATTTAACTTTAAAAATTTTATATTATAAATTATTTTTTTCTCTTTATTTCTTCTTTTTTTATTTTTAATGTAATGTATTAATTTATATATTTTATTTATATTTATAATATATTTTAAAATATATAAAAAAATTATTCATTATATGCACGCAATAACAACTACTAATATAATATAAATTATAGCTTTATCGGAGCAACATAAGTGCACTAGTTTGGGAACTGGAGAAGGCTTTTTGTTGAAATAGTACGAAGCAATCGATGCCCCATTATAATAGATGGATTAGGTTAAATTGACTTTCATATATTTGAAATTTCAATAGAATATGATTTTAATTATAATTAAATTAAGTCCGTATATAGCACCGATTAAATACTAATATACATATAATAGATAGATTAGATGAGAAATTTTTGGTGTAATTAAAAAACATCAAAATTTGAAGAATTCACTAATTAGTCAAAATTGAATCAACGTAAACTTTCTTAATTTATCACTCAATTTAAAGTCAACCAAAATGCTGATAGCTTACGCAGCGTTGACGGGGCAATATTATCTGAATAGGTAAGTCTTGTCTTGTATAAAGCAATTTACGTGGATACTGAGCTGCTATATGAGGGTGTTCAGGCAGAGGATAATTGTTTAAGTCGTGCTTGATTCGTATTTAATGTATTAATACCAATTTGTGGATGTTATGATAGTCAATTATTTCAACACCCGTCTCCTACAACATTGCATCTTAGATATGTGAAACCTCTCCTCGTTCTCTGTCCATGTAAATTTTACTCTTTTTTCAGACAATAACTCTATGTCGTCAACTATAATCCGGGGGCCTTGTTTGTTGAAATTAGAACTTGGACGCTTTTTTTGTTAGTATTTGATTTTCTAAAACGTGTTGATCCAAACGGGTCTCTGTCTTTTCGGCAGTGAGGGTGTGTGTTGTAAGGATTGTGGTGTGGTATATATAGCCCTGAGAGCGGAGTCCTGGATCGTAACTCTCCCATAAGCATCCCCACCCCTAGCGATCATTCATCATGGCCAGCCGTAGTGTCCACCCAAAGGTAATTCGCAACCTCCGCCGCCTTAACTCCTCCGCTCCCTCCATCACTGTCGTCCCGCCGCTCATCAATCCGGGAAGACCTGAGAAGGTAGCCAAGAGACCGCTTCAACCAACACCAACACCTTCACCGCCCACCACCACCGCCGACTCCGCCTCCACCAGCACCAACAGCAGCGACTTCCAGCTCGAACTTGATGATACCAAGCGGTTGTTTTCATCAGTTTCGACACCGAAGCTGATTAAATCAGCAAGCATGCTTAAGATCTCGTCGTACGATCGAGCGGCTGATTTTGGCTTGTGGATCATGACTTCGGGACTGATGAACAACCCTATGGTCAGGAAGTTGGTTTTGGCGGCCACTGAGCATACCTTCTATTCTCACTTTTGCGCGGGTAAAGATCTGGAGAAGGCGAGCAGGACCGTGGAGAAACTTTGGGATTCTGGACTCGGTGCTATGTTGGATTATGGCTTGGAACACGCTACCGATAACGAGTCGTGCGATCGCAATTTGCAAGAATTTCTTCGAACCATCAATTCGACCAAGTCCGTCGACTCTTGCCAGGTAACGTCTTTCAAACAATCCTCATGCATTAGGATTAGGTAATTTATGTATTCTGTACCATGATCAAAAGGTTGTAATAAGATTTGATGATCATATTTGCAATACAGGTTAGCTTTGTTGTGGTGAAAATTACTGCGATTTGTCCTCCTAGTTTGCTAAGAAGAGTTAGTGATCTACTGCGATGGGAGCAGAAGGACAAATCCTTGCATCTTCCATGGAAGCTCAAGAATTTGCCCGTTTTCTCCGAGTCTAGCCCTCTGTACCACACGATGACAAGGCCTCCTCCCTTAAGTAGAGAGGAAGAGCACGATCTCGAGTTGGCGTACGAGAGGCTGGACAAGATTTGTAAGAATAGCATAGAAGCCAACAAGCCTCTGTTAATTGATGCAGAGGACACAGCAATTCAACCTGCAATCGACTACTTCAGTTACTCTGCTGCGATAAAATACACTGGCAAAGAGGACGATCCGCTAATATTCAACACGATTCAGGCTTATTTGAAAGATGCAAAAGAGAGGCTGGTGATAGCAAAGAAAGCTGCAGACAAAATGGGAGTGCCTGTAGGGTTTAAATTGGTGCGGGGTGCATACATGTCCAGTGAGAAACAATTTGCTGCTTCGTTGGGGGTTAAGTCCCCCATCCACGATGACATCCAGAAGACTCATAATTGTTTCGATGACTGTGCTGAATTTTTGCTTGAGGAGGTCGCTAGGGGGTCGGGTTCAGTCGTTCTAGCAACCCACAATATTGAATCAGGTACACACAGTTTAATCAGTTTACTTACAGGCTGTTGATGGATACTAAAAGTTTTTATCTTTCTGACTATACGAACAGGTAGAAAGGCAGCTTCTAAAGCAATTAGTCTTGGGCTCGAACGCAATAACCCATATTTCCAATTTGCTCAGCTCTATGGAATGGCAGAAGTTCTTTCTTTTAGCCTGCGAAACGAAGGTTTTCGGGTGAGCAAGTATTTGCCATTCGGGCCTGTTGAGCAAATTATGCCGTATCTTCTGAGGAGGGCTGAGGAAAACAGAGGCCTCTTGGCTGCTTCATCAATTGATCGAGCCCTCATGAAGTAATTACGACGATTACTAATACTCTCTTGATTTATTTATTTGAGTAGTTCATATAGGTTCAGAGATCACAAGTATCTGTTTCATTTTCAACTTGCAGGAAGGAACTGCTAAGGAGACTAACATCACCAGGCTCTTGACATGTTATTTTGAGATGAACCTACTTGTCGAGACTATCCAACTTCCTGCTCCAGACAAACTGTAAATACTATAGAAGTTGGGAGTGCAAGAATTTAGCTAAGTTTATGGTTTATTCTTATTGTACATAGGTTTGAGAGAGAACAACGCACAAGTTTTGAATCATTGGACAGTTGAAAGATTCAGGAAACTTGTTGTCCCTCTCAGGCATGTTGATAAATCTCCACATGGGACGTTATCCGAGTTCTTCTCCCTGTGAGAAGAACCCTTTCCCAGTTGTGTTTGAGGCATTATTGTTGAATCTTGGTAAATTTTATTTTGTTCCCTGTTTTCAATTTCTGTGGAAACTTCATTTTGATCCTAATTTCACTTTTTATCTTTCGTTTACCTAAAGCAAATCTCCCAAACTTAAAACATTTCTATGAAATTCGTCTATTCCGGCAAATCCATGAAACATCATTTCAGTAAAATTTCATCCAGGCAAAATAAATAAATATATATATATATATATATATATAGACATAGAATGCACGAAACAGGTAACATGGATTCGAACAAATTCGTGTTCTTGTCATGACTCGGACCCTCTCTTTCAACCTTATCTTCTTCCACATAGAAATCCAATAATCCAGGAAAAGGCAAAGAAATGGATGGTGGAGGCGTAGATGAAGTGGGTGTTAACATCAGAAGTAGGAATCAGCTAAAAAGTAAAGAGCAAAATGCTCCACGGAACAAGGACCGCTAAGATTCCAACCATATGATTCGATGAATCCTAAATAGATTAGAAACTTGTCAACATCAAGCAACGAGTAGTTTAGTCAGCAGGGAGAATATCAGTTCCCTGTATTTCATATTCCCTGTTCGGGAAATGCAATTATGTCAGTGGTAGCAGTCATTCATTGTTAGAAACGTAGGATCCAATTCAATGAATATGATTGATCCTGAAAACATTAATTCTAATTGCTGTTTACAGAAGAATCATCGTGGACGAAGGCTTTGTTTGGCACGAGTTTGTGTAATTTAGTTCCGTTTTTTAATTGCTTCCAATTGAAATTCTTGTTTTCTGAATCCAACTCATATTGGTAGTGGGCTTGTGTTTATCCTTTGTTTTCTATAATAAAGGGATTGTTGAAAGAACAGACGACACCCCTAATAAACAATGCAGAGATGATAAGGAGATGAATGGGATGGGTATGGGCAATCATACCCTGAAAACCTTCATCAGAGAATAAAAGCCTTTCATGTGAGTTGGAGTTTATATATAAAGATGAAGACTTTTTACTTTCAGTCTCCTCAACTGTTTACCAATACAAACAAAAAGAAGAACACTAGGAAACCATCGAACTGAAGATGCTGACCTTCAGAAGTTGTGACAAGGAACAATCCGCTGTGCCTTGGATTAAATTTCTAGACAGAACGTGTTCGTTTCAATAACTATGCACTCAATATCATTTCAGCCGATTCGTGAACACAAAAGACGAGAAACATACTTATATCAGCTTAGAGTTTGATAGCCCAGAGGTCCTCACTCCCATCTCTTCTAGTGTCGTTTCTACTCATAAGCGAAGGCATCCAAGGAAACAGCTTTGTTAGTTCCTTGCTTATTGTACTACCACTTGTTTGCCTCTCGTTTATTCCAAACTTTGCTCTTTCAGTAGCCTCCATGATGTCTTCCCTCGATACCAATTCAGCCCCTGTGAAGTCAGCAAAACATGAAATTATTGATTACATGTGGTATGGGGAAAAGAATCCAATAATTTGCGAGTCAATGAAATTTATCTAACCTCTGCAAGCAGCAAATAGGGCAGCCTCATTGCCAATGTTTGCAAGATCTGCTCCAACAAAGCCTTGTGTAAGAAATGCAACACTGCAACTAGGTTGCAAATAAGGCCAACATCTTCTTCAAGGGGGACACCTTGTAAGGGTTAACCTTCATATTCTTTTTTTTTGGGTGAAATATAAGTTTTCATTCATCCAGTAATATTTACAGAGTACTTCGAGCATACCCGGACAGATACAAAGGACCCACATTAAAGTTTAAAGAGCAATTAAACCGTGTGGGAAATATGTCAAGAGGAGCCTATAGACTGTGATCTTCACTGAAATAATAAGACCCTCGGGACTGGGTTTCGTGCCCTCAAAGATGACTTCATTACGATGTCTCCAAAGGATGTAAACCGTGGATGCCAAAGCTAGGTGTCGCGTTTCATATTCTGAGTTTACTAAACTTGGAGAAAGAAGTTAAAAGGAAAAAAATTAGAGCAAGTATCTTGATAAGAATTGTCCATATTATTTGCCAGTTAATGAACAACTTATGTGGTCAATACGACTTCTGAAACTTTAAAGTTCCTGGGATATTTTTTTGTAGAAAGATAATTCATCTCCATCAGCTCCACCTTTGCAGAATCAACACCCTCAACATCTTCAAAGCAAACCAATTGGTTGCTACATCCTCTTTTCTTGGTAGGACTATTGGCAGCAGACAGTTGACGATAAAGAAGCCACATTAAAGGAGTCAAAGGAATCCATAAGGTGAGCACTGTGATCAACATATCCCTCATGGAGATTACAACTGATTGAGGTGCTGAACTATACCAAGTCCCCCTATCTCTCATCAGACTAAGATGGTAGCTCTCACCATGATCAATCTTGCTAGCAGAGACCTCACAAGCGCGCAGCGGATGAATCTCGAGATTGTCAGTTTCACAAACATACTTTTCCCCCTAGATTATCTGGTGCAACATCCATGTTGGCATTATTATCCAACACGCTCTCACCGTAGGATGACGGTTTATCTATCTCAGTTCCACTATCTTTCTGACTCCACAATTTTGTATTGTAGTATATAAGACGAGTACCCTCCTCAAACAAAACCTTGGCCACACTCCCATTCTGAAGGCTCATTACCAGGTCCGAGTAAAGAACAACTATCGGAGTCGGCATTGTAGAAAGGCAGCTTCTAAAGCAATTAGTCTCGGACTCGAACGCTAACCCATATTTCCAGTTTGCCCAGCTCTATGGAATGGCAGAAGTTCTTTCTTTTAGCCTGAGAAATTAAGGTTTTCGGGTGAGCAAGTATTTGCCGTTTGGGCCTGTTGAGCAAATTATGCCGTATCTTCAGAGGAGGGTTGAGGAGAACAGAGGCCTCTTGGCTGCTTCATCAATTGATAGAGTCCTCATGAAGTAACTACCAAAACTCTCTTGACTTGTTTATTTGAGTAGTTCATATAGATTCAGAGATCACAAGTTTGGGTTCCATTTTCAACTTGCAGGGAGGAACTGCTAAGGAGACCATCACCAGGCTCTTGACATGTTATTTTGAGATGAACCTACTTGTCGAGACTATCCAACTTCCTGCTCCAGACAAACTGTAAATACTATACAAGTGGGGAGTGCAAGAATTTAGCTAAGTTTATGGTCTATTGTTATTGTACATAGGTTTGAGAGAGAACAACGCACAAGTTGTGAATCATTAGACAGTTGAAAGATTCAAGAAACTTGTTGTCCCTCTCAGGCATGTTTGATAAATCTCCACATGGGATGTTATCCGAGTTCTTCTCCCTGTGAGATGAGAAGAACCCGTTTCCCAGTTGTGTTTGAGGCATTTATTGTTGAATCTTGATAAATTTTATTTGTTCCCTGTTTTCATGTTGCAGCGGAAACGTCATTTTGAGCCTAATTTCAGTTCTTTCTTTCAATCACCTAAAGCAAATCTACCAAACTTGAAACATGCCATGTCTCTATGAAGTTAGTCTGTTTCGGCAAATCCCAGAAAAACCATTACAGCAAAATTTTATGCAGTGAAATAAGGAACATGGATTCGAAGAGATTCTTGTTCATTGAATCTTACTCTGCCGTGGCCATCAATTGGATTAAGAACAAGTCGGAAGAAATTGATTGAGCAGCCCAAGCCAAAGTCCAAGCCATCAGGACGATTTGGGAATGCAGACTAAAATGAAATTTTAGAAAAATTCCCAGAATTTGTAATGGACTTGCCCATGGGATCTCAAAATGGGCCTATGGGGCCAACTGGGATGGACCTATCCCAACCCCCTTGTTTTCTCTTGAGACTGTATGCGATCAGGGACCAACTTTCCTGGAACTTTACCGCTGTTAGTGGAAATTTTACAAGATAAAAAAAAGAAGAAGTGGGTGTTGACATCTGATGGAGCATGTCGACAGTAAGCAAAGAGTAGTTCAATCAGCAGGGAGAACATGAGGTATATGTATTTGATATTCATTGGTAGGAGTCCTTCATCGTTAGAAATGTGGGGTCCGATTCATGAAAACGAACAAACCAAACCACCGTTTCACATATTAATTCAGAAAATCAATTTAAACTGGTTATATGCAAAAGTGATATAAAACTTAAAAACATTAATTTATCATTAATCAAAAAAATGTATTTTGCTTTTTACAGAAAAATATTCGTGGGTGAACATTCTGCTTAGTTTGGCCCAAGATTTTGTAGTTTTGCTCACCTTTCCTTGCTTCCAATTGCAATTCTTGTTTTCTGAATCCTGACTCATATTGGTAGTGCTCTTTTGTTTTCTTTAATTAATAGGGTTAGTTGGAAGAACAGACAACACCCGAATAAACAATGTGGAGATGACAAGGAGATGAAATTGATGGGGGTATGAGCAATCATACCCTTGAGAACCTTTCATCTGAGTTGGATGTTATAACTTATGTATAAAGATGAAGACATTTTCTCAAGTCTCTTCAACTGTTACGACTAAAAAAAAATATGAAATTATCATCAAAAAATTTATTACAAAATTATGAGCATAGAAGAACACTAGGAAACCATTGAACTGAAGATGCTGACCTTCAGAAGTTGTAACAAGAAACACAATCCACCGTTCCTTGAAGTAAAATTCTCGACTACGATGATCAATTGTTCCTTTCAATAACTATGCGCTCAATATCATTTCAGCCCATTTGCAAACATAAAAAGATGAGAAACATACTTATATCAGCTTAAAGTTTGATAGCCCAGAGGTCCCTCAGTCCCATCTCTTCTAGTATCGTTTCTACTCATAAGCGAAGGCATCCAAGGAAACAGCTTCGTTAGTTCCTTGCTTATTGTACTGCCACTTGTTTGCCTCTCGTTTATGCCAAACTTTGCTCTTTCAATAGCTTCCATGATATCTTCCCTCGATACCATTTCAGCCCCTGTGAAGTGGGGAAAACATGAAATTACAGATTACGAGTGGAAAGGGGAAAAAGAATTGGAAAGTTTGCGAGTCAATAAAATTTATCTAACCTCTACGGGCAGCAAGCAGGGCAGCCTCATTGACAATGTTTGCAAGATCAGCTCCAACAAAGCCTTGTGTAAGAGATGCAACTAGGTTGCAAATAAGGCCAACATCTTCCTCAAGGGGGACTCCTCTCAAATGTATGGCTAGAATCTTTTTCCTTCCCACTTCATCTGGTTCGCCCACATACACCTTTCTTGAGAACCGGCCAGGCCGACACAGAGCTGGATCCAAGGCTTCTGGTCTATTTGTTGCAGCAATAACAACCACATTTATATCCGACTCGAAGCCATCCATTTCTGTCAGCAACTAGAAAGTGACAACTATCTTAAGGGTCGGGCCATGTGAAAGAGAAAAGATTTAATTAAACCATGGGACAGAAAATTCTGACGTGTGGAGGTTCAATATCAATGTGAAAAGAAATTTAAAATGAGAAACAGTCCTCGTTAACAATTCTCACCGCACATTTTAAGTTTAACTTCCAATACTGTCTCGTCGTGCATTTTAAGTTTAACTTCTAACACTGTCTCGCCTAACTTTAGCTTCTAATACTGTCATCATTGTTATATTAGTCCTAGCTTTCAAATAAACCATTAGAAAATTGGCAATGTTATTTCCTACCACATTGTACAAGTCCAAGAATGGCTTCATGAGGGCAGGGCGTGGGGCTTACATCCCATACATTCCTCCTATTATTTCTGCTGTTGAAATCCCTGGAGATTTTTTAGCTTACTTTTACTTTCAACATCATTATTTACTTTCACTGGACATTTGTCTTCACATGTTTGTATCTATAACTTCAACCATGCACAAGATTGTCAGTCTTAATTCCCATAGCGGTTTCTGTAACAATTTTAGCATCACGTGCATGTTGGCCTACACATTAATAGTACCGTACATATATGTATGTATGTCCAGGTGTAGAATTATTTGTAATGTACATTAAAAGAAGACAACGAACATTAAGAGAGCAAAAGGAAATGCTGCAAGGTACAGTACTAAATTAAAAAAATTGAGAATACCTGGTTCAGTGTTTGATCTCGTTCGTCATTGAAACTTCTCCCACGCTTTCCACCAACAGCATCAAGTTCATCAATGAAAATGATTGATGGTGCATTCTTCCTCGCCACGCTGAAAAGGTCTCTAATGCGAGCAGCCCCTCTTCCAACGAATAATTCCACAAATTCACTAGCAGAAACCGAAAAAAATGGAACTCCGGCTTCTCCAGCAACAGCACGGGCTAGTAATGTCTTTCCTGTTCCCGGAGGACCTACGAGCAGCACACCTCTGGGTAACTTGGCCCCTAGCTTACTGTAGTTAATAGATCCACGGAGGCAGCACACTATCTATTAAAAATGAATAGCATGAGTGCCATTTCAAATAATCTCATTCTTTAAGCAGTAGGAAAAATAAACAAGGTAAGAGAAATGAACGGATATCCAATATGCTTTTTAGAACATTGTGAAAGTTTTCATATGACAGGACACAGTACATGGACATACCTATGCATCTAAATTAGCAACTTTTCATTTCTCCCTGGGAATAAAAATATGGAAACTTGACAGAGACAGTTTCCATTGTGTACCCCAACTATAGCAATGAAGAGAAGGAATTAAGTGTGTCATCTCTTCCTAAGCCTCGAAGACATGCACCCATTTCCCTCTTTTGTCTTATACTACTCATGCCCTATGACAAGCAGGCAACTGACTGACATTAGAGTTGGTTAGCACTAACTAATCAGTGGCAATGGAGTTACTTCCCATTTTTTCTCTTAAATTAACTCCTTCTATTCAAAAGTACATTTTGTCCTAAGGCTTACTGTCCCAACACTATCATTTATATTACCTATGATTAATCAACAGAGACAGAATATGAATATATCTCCTCATGCATATGTCACAATGATAAAGCCCTCTGCTGCACTCTGCCCTCTGCCCGGAAGTAAGACTCTTTTTTATAGTAAGGGTTAACCTTCATATTCTGAGTTTACTAAACTTGGAGAAAGAAGTTAAAAGGAAAAAATTTGCAGCAAGTATCTTGATAGAAACTGTCCATATTATTTGCCATTTAATGAACAACTTATATGGTCAACAGAACTTCTGAAACTTTAGGGTTTCTGGGAGATATTTTTGTGAAAAGACAACTCACCTCCATCAGCTCCACCTTTGCAGAATCAACACCCTCCACATCTTCAAAGCAAACCAATTGGTTGCTAGGTCTTCTTTTCTTGGCAGGACTATTGGCAGCAGAAAGTTGACGATAAAGAAGCCACATTAAAGGAGTCAAAGGAATCCATAAGGTGAGCACCGTGATCAACATACCCCTCATGGACATTAGAACTGATTGAGGTGCCGAGCTATATGAAGTCCCCCTATCTCTCATCAGACTAAGAAGGTAGCTCTCATCATGATCAATCTTTCTCGTAGAGAATTCCCATGCAGAGGATGAATCTCGAGATTTTGTCAGTTTCACTAACATATTTTTCCCCCCTAGATTATCTCGTGCAACATCCTTGTCGGCATTATTATCCAACACACTCTCACCGTATGATGATGATTTATCTACCTCAGTTTCACTACCTTTATCATTCCACAATTTTGTATTATAGTATATGCGACGAGTACCCTCCTCAAACAAAACCTTCGCCACACTCCCATTCTGAAGGCTCATTATCAGGTCCGAATATGGAACAACTTTCGGAGTCGGCATTGCAGTTATCTTGAGAAACAAAAAGCAAAGACCTAACACAACGGATACAGAAGTAGAAAGCGTCACTCTCTTAACATTCTTGCGCAGAAATGTCCCAAGCCCATCTAGCAGCGAACTGACCTGAACCCTTTTCAATCTTCTTGACAATAATCTTATCCTAGGGCGCAATCTCAACGAAAACTTCCTTCGAAGTTCATCCTTTCCTCTTTTAACCAGCTGAGTGTCAATATTTATCTTCTCATTGACCACCAACTTAATCCTGTTGCTATATAACAACCTATTTTGACGTTTATGCGAACTACAACTCAACAAAAGAGGACAAGAAACAGAGCTAAAGCAATTCTGGGACAGTGAAAAGGAGAGATTCCTGTGTCCCCCCAAAAGTTTGGAATTTCCTACACAAAGATTCAAATTTTCTTGGGCAATCAAGAACCCATCATTCCAAGCAAGGGGAAAAGACGCCATCTTTCTATGAATAGTAAGAGGAAGTTTCCATGAACCCACTACAAGATTGCCTCAATTTACTCGGAGCATACGAGAAACGACTACTCAATGGCATCAAAACAGTAAAATTACCTTTCACACACCCAGAAAAGACGGAACACCTAGCTTTATGAGCTTGATTTGGAGCTTGCAAAGATGGCTCTTTTTAGCGACTCTTTTGAAGGGGAAGATAAGAGCAAATACGGGTTTCAAGTAGATCTTTTTATCTTTATGGGCAGAGTCAACAGATTTTTGAGAATGAACGAATGAAACTATCAGGGGTGAGAATGAAGTTTCTCAATTTATCTGGGGAAAATTTAGTATTATTCATAGATTTTGGGCAAAAATTGACAACGGGCCTGATAGGAACAAGTTTTTCTCCTCCTCCTTAACCAAACTCCATATATGGCTCTGTGGTAATGACCCATTAAGCACCCCAAGATATCGACCAATTGACGTAGATTGGTATTGAGCTTTTATTGGACCCAAGGAAAAAGGTTAAGGCCCAATTCTTGTAAAATTTGTATATTCTCCAATCTAACCCAATAGCTCTATATTTTTCAATCAATTTTTTTATCAAAAAAATATCACAATGTAGTGCATATGTGATACTTAAAGGTCATATGATGTGATGTGATATTTTTTCACATATACAGAGCATGTGATATTTTTTCGATAAAAAGACGGTCATACATGGTAAAGTGCAAATTTTGCAAAGTTGAGATGATAAATTACTACAAAAAAAAAAAGTGTCGATGATAAAGTGTAAAAACGACTATAATTCGAATAAAAAAATATAATTACCCAAAAAATTATATAATAAGTATAATATATATATCATGTAATCCACCCAATTAAAATTTTAATCGAGACTCGTATGATCAAGTCAGAACAATATAAAATATTTATTAGACTCATTAAAAATACAATTAATTAAAAATCAGCTGAAATGTTAATTGGACCGCATAGTTAAATCTCCAACGTAATGACAAACTTTTAGGAAAGTGGAGATCTTTTAAGCGTGGCGATGAAGATCTTGGGCCCCAATCATCACAAACCAATCTGCAATATTATTAGCTTTTGTTAAATAATTCAGCGCCAATCACGTCTCTATCTCATCTCAAATCAATATGATTGATGTTCTAAAATTCTTTGGCTCCGTTCTGTCTTGTGATTGAGCAGATTAAATTTATGTAGTCTAATTTTCCTTTCTGTAAAATTAATTATCTTATAATCACTTATGCAATTATCGAGTCAAACAAAGTGTACGTGGATGGATGTACGATGATTTTTGCAGTATGTAATTTGTTGTATCAGTAAATAAATTAGTTTTTTTTTTAAATATATATATAAACTTTATAAAAGGCAATGATGGGTTTGTGGTTGCAGTAACCAATTACAGAGATGATGTCTGATGCTAATTATTTGTTAATGGATGATGTGCCCATTTAATAACTAATTAGTGGTAATTGGTAAAAGATGAATGATTAGAGTTGTCCACACGTTTGGGATTAGATTAAGACAATAGTACTATAATCAGACAAGTTTTATGTGTGTGATAAATGATTATATATGTCCTCATTAAGCTAAAATGGTCATGGATACCAGCTCATACTCTTTCTTTCCTTCATATGCCATTCTTATCCTCCCAATAATTCACTACTAAAGTCAACATTCCTTGTTTTACAAGTGCTATAGATGAGAGCAAAGACGTCTGACAAAGATATACCTAATAATATTAATAGAAATTAATTGCATTTTCATGAATTCATTAGTGGAAAATTTAAAATACTGTGACGTTTTAAATTTATTAAAAAAATTATTATATTATTTTGTTTTTAAATGTGAACCCGTTAATCCAAATAATGGATTTGGATTTGGCTACATATGAAATGAAGAATTTGTGTACGAATTTTAAATTTATCTGAGCGACAGTTCCAGAACAGTTCAAATTTCAAAATGGTGTAAAATTGTGGGTGAATTTCAAAATCTTAAAATAA
>NC_026159.1:2539334-2560732 GCF_000512975.1 Sesamum indicum | reverse complement strand
CAAGTTTGATGTGAAAGTGGAGTGAAGAAGTCAGTTAAAGGCAAGAAGATGTGCATGCTAATCAATTCACTCAGTTAATTTCAACCAACACTTTTTATATTTTGATACATAGATTCCATCTAGTTGGACACAACTTTAGGACATGCCAAAAGTGTTAGTGATCACTGTCATTCTGTAAGTAGCTGCTGCACAACAAACATGGAAAAATCGTGAACTGCATCGTAAGAAACGTGAAGTGGTGTGTGTTCAATGAACTTGCGGAGAGACACCAATTCCCTTGATGTTTGTGCATGTATATATATTCTTCCCATTATCTTGCTTTAATCATCAAAGTAAAAAAGGTCACATATTGACAAAATGATGGAAGTGGTAACTGGGGAGCAAGAAGAATCATTCTTTCCTTGTATTCATATATAGATGGTGCAGTTCACTAGACATGGATTGCTAATAGAAAAGTTGAGCATCATATTCCCCATGGATGTTGTTAATCAGTTTGTAATATTTAAATGTGTTATGTAATATAATTAATTGCTGAGCGATAAATTATTATTAATTGAAATAAATTGATTTTAAATATTTTTGTCGGATATCATATCTAATAAATCATTACAACAATCATATTATGATGAATAATATCAGTAAATTAAACCAACGTCTATTATTACAGTAGAAGCACAACCTAGTATTCAATAAAAACAATATATTTCATGTATAAAATGGGGTTTAAACTCATAACCTATAACGTAGGGATGTATTTTTAAAAAAAATATCTTGGTGGAGAAGGTTAGTTTAGGGAAAAGCAAATAAAAGAGGAAGGCAGTAGGGGGCAAATGGGGTGGTGGTGGGTCAGAAAGTAGGAAGGGGAAGGCATGCAAGATGATGCGTGGAAAGTTACGAAGAGACAAACAAAATCCAGCTATTTTTGACTAAGTTTCTTTGTTAGTCACCGCGCAGCCTCAGCCTCAGCCTGAATGAGTGAGTGGTGGCCCTGTAATCAAACCATTGCACCACATAAATTCTAAAGGATGCCACCCCACTCACGTCGACGTATGATTTGGCCAATATATTTTCAACTCTAAATCATACCAAGTTCAAGAGAATAAAAACCTAGAATAAGAATCAAATCTTTAAAGCAAACAAATAACAAATAGAATTTTTCCCAAAGGTGGTCTATGATTACGGTAAGGGTGAGATTATTTAATTTAACTGATAAATATATATATATATATATATATATATAAAGAGGAGCTGTCCGTACACTTCATTTATGTTTATAATTTAATGAATGTAGAAAATCGCAGAATGATTATTTTTAAAAAATAATTTCAAAATATAGGTGAATAGAATATCATGAATTTAAAAGAAAATGATCAATTTATGTGAAAATAAAATTGAGAATGGGGTTAAGAAAGGAATCGTATTCCAAGTAATTCGTGTTGCGCACTCCGCGGAGCGGCGCCACGAAGAATGGAGGGGTAATTTAGGCACACGAAAAATGTTAGCGGTAGAATTAAGCGGAGGGCAGTTATGTAATTGTATCAGAATCCACGTGGAGTTCGCATCTTCTACCCGCTTCCTTCGCTCCCTCTATTTAAGGGACTCCTGGACGTTCTAGTCTCCCATCAATTCGCTCCTCCACACATCCAATTCGAGAATTCTCTATATAGCTTCGTCGCCCTTCATCTGCAAATAATTGATCGAGAGAGCCTCATTTTTTTTCCGATCCTCTACAGGACTCGTTGTTTGGATCTGTAAGTTTCAGTCCATCTCTCAACCTTTAGGTTCTGTATTTGTTTGATTTTTATTTTTTGTTTGCGTGTTTCGTGTGCTGATGATTTTATGGTATTTGGATTGGTTTCTTAGGATTTGATTGTTGAAGCTTGCAGCAAGAATATATATCTTCACCGGTGGTTGTAATTCTTCATATATCCATCGTTGGTTTTTTGTAAGTAATAGCAATTTCTTTATTCTTCTTCTTCTTCTCGCTTTTTCTTTTTCCTGCTTTGTTTCTGTGCTTGATATAGTCAAGGCGATTTATTATTGCATGCACTAATATACGTTTATGATACTGCATTTTTCTTTTCTCGCTATCGCGGTTAAATTATATAGTAGGTTATTGATTATAATTGAAACTCTTTATTTACATTCGCAATGCACGATTATATACTATAATTTTCTCCGCTTGAATTTTAATTCACTCCAGCGAGCGAATGCGGTGTTGATTTGCGTTCCAATTGTATGCACCTTTCACCTAAAAGCGACTTGGGTTTTCAAGATAGGTTGTTGTGCTTAAATATGGTACTCTTAATGGAATTTGGCATATTAACAATTATTAAATATTAAATTGAGGTAAAAGTGTTGGTAGCAGTTTCGTTCATGTTTGAACGATATGTATATTTTATGTAATACATCGTAAGGGATGCAACTGAAACTTTATATCAGAACTTGGCCATGTGATCAAAACCTTCTTGAACAAGTGACCCAAGAAGACACCGGGACTCTTTGAGTTGTTTTAGTTACAGTCTTTAGATATGTTTCCTTCTCATTTATGCTACAGGCGGTTGTTTTAAATTGCTAACTGTTAAAGCAATTGTTCTATGAATATTTGTGGAGTCTGAGTTGTTTTTGGGCGCCTTTTCCCTGCATGTTATCCCAGCCTTTTCTCTTGACTAGTGAATTCTGTTTGATTGTTTAGCCAGGGAAAATTGAATGATCTAATGGAATCAAAGGGTGGGAAAAAGAAGTCTAGTAGTAGTAAATCCCTATTCTACGAAGCTCCCCTTGGATACAGCATTGAAGACGTTCGACCACACGGAGGTATCAAGAAATTCAGATCTGCTGCATACTCCAACGTGAGTTATACTTCTGTTGGCTTTCTATTTTAAATCAGTTCATAGAGGTCTGATGTGCTTTGATTTATAGATTTTTAACCACTGTTGTCTTTACAAAATGCAGTGCGTCCGAAAGCCATCCTGAGATCCCCCAAGCCTCGCGATAACCACATCCTGTTGTTCAAAAGAATTGTGTTTCAACCTCTAAGCTCTACTTCCTCTTTTCTTTTCTTCTTTCCTCATCCTTGTTATTTTCGCTTCAAAACAGCACTTCTATCTAGTTAGTCGAAATGGCATTGCCAATCTCTGCAATTGGATTTGAAGGGTACGAGAAGAGGCTCGAGATTTCTTTTTCTGAGCCTGGTGTATTTGCTGATCCTGGCGGGTGCGGCCTTAGATCTCTTTCCAAAGGCCAATTGGATGAAATATTAGAACCTGCACAGTGCACCATTGTCTCCTCTTTAAAGAATGACGAAGTTGATTCCTATGTCCTATCAGAGTCTAGCCTCTTTGTTTACTCATACAAGATAATACTGAAAACTTGTGGGACTACGAAACTGCTGCTTTCTATCCCACCCATCCTTAAGATGGCTGATTCACTTGGACTGACGGTGTGTTCTGTTAGATACACCCGTGGAAGTTTCATCTTTCCAGGCGCTCAGCCCTTTCCCCATAGGAGCTTTTCAGAAGAAGTGGCTGTTCTGGATAGCCATTTTACTGTACTTGGTCTGAGCAGCAAAGCATATGTGATGGGTGGTGATGATGAACATGAGAAATGGCACGTCTACTCTGCCTGTGCCAAAACAAGCGAGCTGGCTCCTGTTTATACCCTGGAGATGTGCATGACCAATCTGGACCAGAAGAAAGCCTCCGTTTTCTTTAAGAGCCAATCTGACTCTGCGGCTGTAATGACTGAAGTTTCTGGCATCAGGAAAATCCTTCCAGACTCTGAGATATGTGATTTTGATTTTGATCCCTGTGGTTATTCCATGAATGCAATTGAGGGGGCAGCAATCTCTACAATTCACATCACCCCTGAAGATGGCTTCAGCTATGCTAGTTTCGAAGCGGTTGGCTATGATTTCAAGCAATTGGATTTGACTCTACTACTGGAGAGGGTGTTGGCCTGCTTCAAGCCAGCGACGTTTTCTGTGGCTTTGCATGCCTCTGTTGCTGAGAAGGAACTGGACTCTGAGTTCACACTGGACGTGAAGGGATATACCTGTGGAGGAAGGAGCTACAAAGTGCTTGGAGATGGAGGAGCAATGATGTACAACAGTTTCACTAGCCAAGGGAGCTGCGGATCCCCCAAATCAATTCTGCATTGCTGTTGGAGTGAGAACGAGGATGAGGAAGTTGAGAAGAAATGATCTCATATTAGCCCATGTTTGATTTACTACTAATTGCCGTATATTACTCTATGGTTGAAATGTTTTTCTTAGGAGCCTCTGGGTGTTGGAGAATGAATAAATTGCTCATGTCTCTCTCGGTCTGTATTTGAGCAAACCTACTAGTTATTATGTTACTTTGTATTTTGTAATAAAACTTTGAGATTGTGTGGTTTTAATGTCCTACTTTCATTGCATCGATCTTGGTACAAGGCTCCTCAGCTCATGCATTTTTATTTTGAGTGCACATAAATTCTTGTATGGTTCTGGTGCTTGTGTTGACCACCTTATCAAAGGCAATGCCCCTTACGCTTTTCTTGATTTTCAAATATGAGTCTCCCAAACCCAATCAATATGATGTACAGACAGTTTCCCATCTGTTGATGGGAGTAATGGTGTGTGAAATCTTGAGTGAAAGCCAGCCTGAAGATATTAAAAAGAAGAGGAAGCAAAACCCCTCTTGTGTAGAGAAAGACGCGTTTCAATGCATTTTCTCCTTTTCCCACTCAACTAATCTTGGAAATGTGAATGAGTGAGTTGTAGGCTTCTTTTACCACACAGAGTTTGAGTATTCATTACATATGCTTGAACAGAATGTCCCGAACCCTGGTGGTATTGATTCTCTCTCTAGCTTTTCTCAGGGACTAAACCAAGAAAAGGCTTGAATTTGAACGAATCATTCTGTATGTATTTCCTACTACGAGTCAAAGAATAATACAAAAGAAACTTAACAAATACTTACTACTCAAATGCGTATGTTTAAATTAAAAATTAATTATTATTTTAATATTATATATGAACTGTCTAAGAAGAAAACTATTGGGAAAAGAATGTGAAAATAGTAAAAAGAGAAGAGAAAGAACAATAAAATGATTAATAAAACTGGAGAGCTTTTCATTCTGTATGTATTTCCTACTACGAGTCAAAGAATAATACAAAAGAAACTTAACAAATACTTACTACTCAATGCGTATGTTTAAATTAAAAATTAATTATTATTTTAATATTATATATGAACTGTCTAAGAAGAAAACTATTGGGAAAAGAATGTGAAAATAGTAAAAAGAGAAGAGAAAGAACAATAAAATGATTAATAAAATTGGAGAGCTTTTCCTTTTTTTAAAAGAAGCAAACTTCATTATTCACAAAATATGGGCTTCAATTCATCATACAATTTTGTCCAGCAAAGAGATAGGAAACGCATCTCTTGCAGCAACATAGCTTCAGCATATCTAGCCAAAGCCCAAATGCAATTATTTGCTGCTGCTGCTCCAATACACCTAAACTGGACATTAGGAAAAGATTGCAGTAAGCAGCAGGACATCCACGCCAGCGCCACCAGTTGCTGGGGAGAAGCACACCCCCATAGTTAACAGCCACGCCCCCACCAAATCTGCCAGGTGAGAGATGCCACATCCCAAACCAAGACCGGAAACGAATTGCTTTTTGGGAATGATGGGCAAGTTTCAATAAAAAATTAAAAATACTTTGTTGATTCAATTTTATTTTTTACTATACTTATTGCACAGGAAGAGCTTTCTCATCGATTTCCTCTATGCTCTTTCAGTTCTTTCATCGAACACGCTGAAGAGGTTCCCGAAACACATGTTTCATTGCTAGTTGGTACGTAGGAATCTCAAGTAAATTTGACGCTTATGTGAAACATAACTACTCAGGCAAGTCCCAATTTGTATTTATTCTTGATGGGCAGCTTAAATTTTGCAAGCAGTGAACGCCAGCTAGTTAGAACCGTATGTGCGATTGTAGTAAAGGGTTATTGGGTCAAACTTTTGAAACCAAAGATTGGTTCTCTCGTGACATCATCTGTTATGAACCAAGCGTTGTTGAATCTTTCTCCGTATGAGTTTTCAATTTCATTGTCCTTCTTCAAATGGGTGGAGACGATTCCACACTACAAGCATTCCTTGCAATCTTCTTGGACAATGATTTGCATTCTCACTAAGCAAAGACACTACAGGGCTGCTCAAGATTTGCTCCAGAAGATTGCTAGGAAAGACTTCTTATCGTCTCCCACTGTTTTGAATGCTCTTGTGAATAGTTATAGCGACTTGGATGTGAATTCGCATGTTTTGAGTTGGTTGGTGATATTTTATGCTAATTCAAAGATGAATCCAGATGCAATCCAAGTGTTTGAGCATATGAGACTATGTGGATGTAAGCCCCATTTGCATGCTTGCACTGTGCTTCTGAATTCATTAGTGAAAGAAAGGCTGACGGATACTGTGTGGAAAATTTATAAGAAAATGATCAAAGTTGGGGTTCTTCCTAATTTACACGTTTATAATGTCTTGATTCATGCTTGTTGTAAGTCGGGAGATGTGAAGAAGGCAGAGGAGTTATTGAGTGAAATGGAGTTGAAAAACATATTTCCTGATCTTTTTACTTATAATACATTGATTTCGTTGTATTGCAAGAAGGGTATGCATTATGAGGCTTTATCTGTTCTAGATAAGATGGAAAGAGGAGGAGTATGTCCTGATATTATAACTCATAATTCGCTTATATATAGTTATTGTAGAGAAGGCAGAATGAGAGAGGCTTTGAGGCTTTTTAAGGAAATTAGAGGTGCTTCTCCCAACCATGTGACATATACTACCCTGATTGATGGGTATTGCAGAGTTGGTGATATTGATGAAGCCTTACAGTTGCGTGATATAATGGTGGCCAAGGAGTTGTATCCCGGAGTAGTTACCTATAACGTAATTCTAAGGAAATTATGTGAAGAGGGCCGGATACAGGATGCAAATAAACTATTAAATGAAATGAGTGAGAGAAAAATAGAGCCTGATATTGTTACATGTAACACATTAATCAATGCTTATTGCAAGATTGGAGATATGAGGTCTGCTCTGAAAGTTAAAAGTAAGATGTTGGAGGCTGGACTAAGGCCTGATCAGTTTACTTACAAGGCATTGATTCATGGATTCTGCAAGGCACAGGAGGTAAAAAGTGCTAAAGAGATGTTATTTGATATGCTTCGTGCTGGATTTTCTCCAAGTTACTGCACATATACTTGGTTTGTGGATTTCTACTGCAGCCGAAATGATGATGAAGCTATCATGACTTTTCCTGATGAGATAATGCAACAGGATCTCTGTGCTGACATCACTGTATATCGGGCAATAATACGAAGGTTGTGCAAGAAAGAGAGAATCGATTGTGCACAAAGAGTATTCAAAATTATGCAAACAAGGGGGATATTAGGAGATACTATCATCTATGCTAGTTTGGCTTACGCATACTCAAGAGCTGGTGATGTTGTTGCTGCTTTAGCATTGTTCGATGAGATGTATAAGAGGAGACTGATGATAACTCTCAAAATCTTCAGAAGTATCAATGCTTCATATGCAAATGACGGCAGCTACTTAGATATATTTTGGAACATTTTGGTCGAGAGAGGCCTGATGTCCAAAACTATGTACAATCAAATCCAGCAGATGAAGTTATAATTCTAACAAAAAGTTGATGCTATCAACAAGTAGAGGTCCAAGTTCCTCAAGCTTCTAAATGATGATTGCCTCTTGATCTAGCACCTTGGTTTCATCCTCCTGTTTTGCATCCATGGACTGAGTATGGGATGCTTGTTCAGGGAACCATTACACACATAATTTCCAGTTACTAGAGGTGAAGCTCAAAGTCAATTATTGAGGGATTCTCATGGTGTTCTTGAAAATTGGGATGGGATGCCGTAGACCCATCACCCATGTAAGTGGAAAGTATGCCAAATATCAATGTAATCTTGTTAAAGCAAAGTCAGTTTAATAAATTAAGGTAAAATATAGATATACAAACTTTGATAAAAATTGATCTCATGATCATACTATTAAGAATAATTAATTCTATACCCAAATCAATTGAAAATAAATGTTGTCTCCCTCTCTTACACTATGTACATTTACTTAGTATTTTTAAATTTTAAACTTCTTGAACTGGAAAAAATTACACTTGTGGTCCCAAACAATAGAGGTGTTTTACTTTTGGTATTATAATTTATGGATTATAATACCAAAAGTACAATTGTAATATCTTTTTGTTCCAAATGCTACAATTTTTTAGCCTATGAGACCAAATGTAATAAGCCTGTAAAATGAGGGCCAAAATTACAATACCCTCTATCGTGTGAGACCAGAAGTGTAATTTCACTCTTAAACTGATAGGATATTTAAAATCTCTTTTTCTATTTTTTTAGAAACGATAAAGAGAAATGTATGTGTAAAAAAACTTTCAAAATGACTTCTTTTAAAGGGGTCCACAAAAGTATAGAGGTTAATATTAAAAACACTAAATGCATCATAAAATTTAGAGTGTTAAAAGAATTGAAATATTTTAATACGGAGGTTTGTGGATAGGAAGCTTTAGACACATATAAAAAATGAGAAAAAGAGTTAGAAAATTTCTATACGTAATAAGTTTAGAACCTTTTATCTTTATGTGAGAAAAAAATTTAAAACATTTCTATACATAATAAGTTTAGAAACTTTTATAAAGATATTTTTAAAAGAGTTTATGAAAGTTTCTCAGTATCTTTATTGTCTATTTGAAGAGTCAAATGTGTAAGTATTGGATTGTTCTTCATTTTTAATAATGAAGTTTCGATACCGATATTTTCATCAAAAAATTCTTATTGAAATTTGTTACTGATTTACACATTACTTTAGGATGGGAAAAAGAAGAAAAATAAGTATTAAAATATTAAAAATTATGCATCAAGCGCAACGTGTATGCGTTTTACTAGTCGAAGAAAAGTAGAAACAATTATAGGTGATAACTAATTGAATAACAGAAGAGGCGAAAACTGCTCAATTTAACGGATCAAACAACGGATTTTCAACATCAACTCCTAGTGAAAAACCTTTGAATCGCTCTCGCCCCTCTACAATGATGAACTGGATTTATGTACGTACCAAAGAAGAGAGACACATGGCACGCCTTGAAATTCTATAAATACCTCTGCCAACATACTCTTCAATCGCACTAATCCTATTACCATTCACACATTACAAACGTTAATTCAGTTGTTTCAAGAGTTGTAGGAAGCAGAAGATGGATAACTCCAACAGCATGAGCTACCAAGCTGGGCAGGCCAAGGGCCAAGCCCAGGTTCATTAATTAACATCATTACTCTCCATGCACATATATCTTATGATAATAATATGGATCCTGATTCCTGTGTTGAATGCTGATAGGAAAAGGGTAGCCAGATGATGGAGAAGGCTGGAAATGCTGCTCAATCCACCATGGATTCAATGCAGCAGGTAATCTTAATTATAATTTCAACAAGACTAGTGATCAAGTAATTTCTGGGGGTTTACGTTTGGATCATGGAATTTGTATTAGGCTGGGCAGCAGATGCAGGCCAAGGCACAAGGTGCAGCTGAGGCTGTGAAGGATGCAACCGGCATGAAGAAATGAGAGGCTCGCCGTTGTCGTCCGCTATTTACTTCAACTGTTTTGTTTGAGTTAGTTAGATTGTGGCAATGTTTTGGTTTGGTGATTGAGACAAGTTTGGTGTATGCACGCACGTTTCCTTTTCTGTCCAGGCAAGGAAGGGTCTGTCATCAACTTCAAATAAAATGCAATAATTTTATCTCTTCCACCTTCTTCCACTTACTTACCTTTTGAGACAAAATGTGGTTGTTGTCAAAAACATGATTGCACACTTTAATCACAAATAAATGGGGCAATTAGGAGCATTGATGGGCTTCAATATCAGTCCACTCCATTCATTATAATATTGGGTTTGGGCTCATTATAATCAAATCTTCTTCAGAGACTGTTGGGCTCAGCATCACACCAACTTCACCATATTATACCCTAATTTTTTCACTCTACACATTTTAGTGCTTTTATTTTAATTCTCTAAAGGAATAATTTATGTTTTTCAAAATAATGCTTTATGTTGGTTTTATTTTTGGAGTGTTTTATTTTGTGTTTTAGAGATAGAGAGAGAAAAATAAAGATAAATAAGTGTGTATTGAAGATATAGTCTATGTTTAGATTTGTTTTTAGAGGTAATTTAAAATATTTTAAAATAAGTGGTGTATGTTTGTTGTTGGGATTTGAGACACAAAAATTACTGTATATCGTCAAATCATGTATCTTTTATATATTTTTTATGTATAAATATGTATATATATAAATATTGTATGTTTAATGTTGTATTTTTTGGAAACAAAAATTACTGTTCATTGTCAAATCATGTTTCTTTTATATTATATTTATATATATATAAATGTGTATATATCTATTATATATAGAAAGTTCAAAAATAAAAAAACACACAATCAAGGTGTGAAACAAAGAGACAAACATTGAGTGTATTTTATTTTATCTCGAAAATTATCCGAAAATAAAATCAAACATAGTGATGATAATCATCATCCAATGTTTCATAAGTTAGATAATGGAAAACCTTCAGATAATTGACCATTAATAAGATTAATTTTATATAAATATAAATTTATTATTATTATTATTTATTATAATGATATTTATATATTATTGAATTGAGATACTAATATAATTATACGATTATTAAAGAAAATCAGACAGTTGTACTTCTTTTTATTGAGTAGAAATTTTGATTGATTATTTGTTTGGGCCATTTAGCTCACAGTCTACAGTTCCCATTCTCTCTTCCCCCTTCCAAAACCCTAACTTGAGAAATATCGAAATCTCAAAACCCCCTGACACTGAGCTCTCTCTTCTTCTCCACTCTGAAGGAAAAAAGCAGCTCGAAATCATGAGAAATCAACTGCTGCGGTTGCTTCTCCTGCGGTCTCACCCTTCATCTCAGCCCCGCATTTCTCAGGTACACCATCTTTGCTCCTTCACTTCCCCACTTCTCCACCCGCGCGCACCTAGCGTGACTCTTGAACCCTTTGCCTTACCTCGTCATTTTGCGTCGTCGCCTGAGCTCGCCGTTGAGCCGCCCAAACCCCCATCCGATCAAGCTATCTTTTTTCGTGATATTTTTGCTGAACCTGGAAAATCTAATGACGAGATTAAGCTGGATTTAGATCGTAAGAATATTGTTGTTACTCATGATTTGATTTTGAGTGTTTTGAAAAATTCCGATACTGCACCTGATGTTGCTAAGCGGATTTTTGATTGGGTTTTGGAGAGTCAAGGCGAGAAATTGAGTTCCAAGTCTTATAATTTGATGCTTGGTATTTTGGGCGGTAATGGGTTTGTGAAGGAGACTTGGGATATGATTGCGATTATGAAAAAGAAAGGATATGGTGTGTTGAAGGGTGCATTTACTAGAATATCTGAGAAGTTCGAGAAAGATGGATTGACTGATGATGTTGAGAAGCTGAAGGATTTATATGCTCGGGGCTCGGCGAGTTGTGAGAAAAATTATGCAAGTGGGGAGAATGGCTTTGAAGAGGTCTGTTCTAAGGTTAGTAAAATCATTAGGAGAGAAGTATGGGGAGAGGATGTGGAGAAACAGTTGCAGGAATTGGATGTTGAGTTCTCTAGTGATCTGGTTGCAAGGGTGTTGGAGAATCTTGAAATGGAGCCCAATAAAGCACTGATTTTCTTTAGGTGGGTTCAGGAGAGTGGTTCATTTAAGCATGATCAGCGATCTTTTAATGCAATAGCCAGAGTGTTGAGTAAAGAGGAGCACACTCAGAAGTTTTGGAGGGTTGTTAATGAAATGAGAAGTGAAGGGCATGATATGGAGAGAGAGACCTACATTAACATTTTGGAGCGGTTTGTTAAGCGGAAAATGCTTCAGGACGCTGTGGATTTGTATGAATTTTCCATGCTTGGTGGAAATAAGCCTTCAGTGCTGGACTGCACCTTCCTTCTGAAGAAAATAGTGGTTGGCAAGGAGCTGGACATGGACTTGTTTTTTAAAGTTATGCAGGTCTTTAAGGCCAATGGAAATGTATTGACTAATGCTAACCTTGATGCCATTATCAAGTCTTTAACTAGTGTTGGGAGGATGACAGAGTGCAATAGAATATTGGCAGCAATGGAGGAGGCTGGTTATGTACCTACTGGTTCTTCACGAAGTAATATTGCCTTTAAGCTTAGTAGAGGTGGAAAAACAAAGGAGGCAACAGAGTTAATGGAAAAGATGGTGGCTTCTGAGCATAGTTCAGATTACAGCACTTGGATGTCTTTAATTAAAGGATATTGTGTGGCTCGTGATCTGGATGAAGCCTGTAATAGTTTCAAAGAGATGGTTGACAAAGAAGGGGCATCTTCTGCTGGGCCTGCTTTAGATTTGTTGGTTGGTACATATTGTCGGAAAAACAGACCATTGGATGCATACAACTTTCTTGTGGAGATGGTCACTGGTAGAGGCTTAAGTCCTTGGCACACCACTTACAAAGCATTGACAAGCAAGCTGTTAGCAAAAAAACATTTCAAACAAGCACTAGGTGTTATGGATATGATGAAGGACCAAGGTTACCCTCCAGACTTGGATTCCTTTGTTGGGTATCTCTCAAGAACTGGTTGTGTTGAAGATGCTGTTATATTTTCACAAACAATGACATCGAAAAGATTTCCAGCAACATCCGTGTTTCTCCGGTTGTTTGAGGCATATCTTAAAGCTGGAAGGCGAACTGAGGCCCAGGACTTTCTCTCAAGATGCCCAAGATACATCAGAAATCATGCAGATGTTTTGAATCTATTTTGTTCCACACAATCTGGTGTAACCAGGACTGCAGCTGTTGCTGTGTAGTTTTAGATATAATATTCTTGTTTCCTGTTGCACCATAAGTCGAGAATGTCCTTGAATCTTTTTGTTTCTCTTGCCTCCATCGCAATTTGCCACTTTATTTATTTTGGAGCATGCTTGAGTTTTGACATGATTATCAATAAAGTTGCACAAATTCTCCTTAGGCACATGTTCCATTTCAATTTTAGTTTCTGCGTAGTCTTCTATTGATGGGCAGTGTACTGAACATTGATAGATTTTGGTAGATGAGCTTAAGCTAGTATTAAGGGTCAACTTGACGCCCGTACCTACGGGATTCATCCCATCAGAACCTTTTTGGCATGTAGACATAAGAAATTCCTTTTGTAATGCTGCTATTTCTTGTGTTTTAAATCATTTATGCTTATCAACTTTCATTAACGAAACAAGAGACGATCACAGAACCAGGGATGATTTGCCACTGAAAGTTTATCTACTATATGAAGTGTGCTAGACTAGCTTCTAACAGTAAGCTGCACATTCCTTGCTGCAATCATCATCTGATTTTAGCTACTTGCATCATTTCTTTACAGTATGTACAAACGAAAAGAAATCTAAATAATGCAAATAGGTAGAAATGGCAGAGAAATTAAACAAGAAAAAATTGAGTACCTAAACATGTCTGAACCATAGGCAAATTATTCAATTGCTTAAGCATTCCACTTCCCTTCTGTTTTCCATCTACAAATCGATGTCTGTGCATAGATCCAGATAAGCAGAGAAAATGAAGGATCATTCGAATTCTGGCCATACTGTTATGGCCCTCTTTGTCATTATTGGACGAAGATGCACGACCAGCAATACAGGGTTGTTAAGTGCGTACCGCAACTGAATGCGACACTTCCTTGAGCAAAACGCGATGATCTTGACTCGTCGATCCCATATGAGGCATCCCTTGTCTCCATCTGATGCGTAAAGACTAAACATAAAACGTTCTTGAATGCAGGCCTGTGAAAATCCCACTTGGAGTCTTCTGTTTGACATATACTGGAACATAACTGATGAGAAACAAGACAATGTGGAAAAAGATGACATTTTACGTATTGTCAATGCAATCAAGCTGTGATGATTAGTAGCTGTTCGCTCGGGAGTGCTCTCTGCATTTCTGAGGTGTATTACAGAGCAGAAAAGGGGACCAGAAGTTGAGAAAACAACATTCTCCAGATTCAAAATCTCTGGCAAAATAATACACTTTGCCTTTGAGCAACATTATACTGCTCAAACCTTACCACAAAACACTTTGTTGTTGTCTCTTACAACATTCTGTTCCCTCAACTCTTTGAAACATAATAATCCAGAACTAATTAAATTAGCATGTATCCGCAATAATTGTTTCCACGTTTTCAATTCTATTGGCGAAAGCGGCATGCCCCTACCAAAATCGCCCTTCCTTTCATCACGGCGTGTAGTTGTGACTACAGGCCGTCACTTGCAGACAGGTTTTTACTAATCATTCTGTCGTAAACATAAACTAACAAGTCTTTTACTCTTTTTCTTCTCTTTTCAAGATTTTTTACGAACTTCTGCCGCGAACTTCTTGCTAACATAGTCATAAGTTACATTTAAAATATGGTGGAGTATGTATAATGAGTTGATGATACGAGACGTGATCGTCTTTAGATAAGGAAAGAGGAAAATGTTGACAAGCTAGTCTAGAATCATTTTATTTCATTCATCAAAGATAATGTAGGACCATTTATGTTGTTTCTGCCTAAGATTTTGGCTTGATTTGTTATTTTCTTTCACTCTCCCCTTCCAGTTTCTGTGGATTAAAATCATCAAAATTAATCTTCTTGTCTCTAGACAAAGAAAAGACAAGTAACCAACAAATGCATGTTTTAGTCTAGGTCTTGATTTTTCTCGACAAAACATCATTTTTCTCTAAATAACTATATAACAATGTGTATATACATATTTTCCTTGGGCAGGAGCTTAATTATAGGATAAATTATCAGGATTTTTTTAAAATTTATTATAATTATAATTATCTCTTCATTATTTAAAAAATAATAAATATTCTTTGACATTAATAATGGTCCAACAAATATTAGTGACAACATGAGGGATTGGCTAGAAAGATAGTTTTGGTGGGAAAGACATGTTAAAGAGAAGGGTTTGGATTCAGTAGTTTGGAGGTAGTGGTCCCAGAGCACGCCACTAATGGCTTTTTGGAGTGGGGATGGGAAGGGGACAATTATGCCCAGCTGTGTTCCATCCCTCAGACCCAACTTACTGGATAATTTTGTCATTTTTCATATTTAAAGTCTCTCTGTTTGGTCAATTCCTTGTTTCTGTTGTTAATCAGACATTGGGTTGCAGTTGCATCATCCATGTCGTCCTAGGTTTTCCTCTTTCTCTTCTTTCCTATTTTACTACTCCCTAATTATTTCTTTTCTCTTTCCCATTGATCACTTCTTCTGATTTTTTCTTTTTTGAGTTAATGAAGAGATGATTAAGTAGCATAAAATGACATAATTTCATGTAAGAATATCCAATCCTATTGTTCACTGAAATTTTAACCTAATACCTTTTTATATGTGACTGAACATGATGAAACCAATGGGTTTGATCCAAATTGTTTGAGGAAAAAGGGTAATGAATTTACTCTAATACTATACTAAAAAGGGTAGTTCATGGAAAGGAAGAGCTAAAGTTGAATTAATCCATCACAACAATTTAAAGCATCTTTATAATGTGGGCCAATTTCTTTTTTTTATATATATATAAATAAGAAAACACATCGATTATTACAAAAGAAAAAAAAACAAGAGTATGAATGTCGTGGTACTTTTATTTGAAACAAAAAAGTCTATTTGAGGGATGAGAAATTCTAACTCAAATCAAGTTTGATTTGATTTAAATTAATTATATGACAAATATAATATACTTGTCATATGATTGGTGTACAGTTGAAAATAAATAACTAATAACATAACAAATATACCAACGAATAGTTATTAATTGATTTGGTTTCATCAAATATAATTATGGTAAAAAAAGTTACTGATGGGAGAGAGAGAGAGGGGAAATGTTCACATAATTACTACTTTATTATTTCTCCTTTTGAGGAGTAAAGTAAAACAAAGGTTGTTTTGTGGGGGTGTTGTTTGACCAGTCAAAATCACAAGAGTTGGGAGTCCATTAACTGAAGCAATACGTACAATTACTTACCATATAACAACTGAAATCCTCTCTCATAGTAAGAACTTACATTGGTTAATCCTTTTTCTTACCTCACATTCTAATACTTAGAGAATGATTTCGTAGCTGCTTACATATATATACGAGGATTATTGTTTCCTTTTCCTTTTTCATCAATTCCCCTCATCATCATGTCTTGTCTACTGGTAGGATCAAATGCTGTAATTAACTGAAAAAGAAGAAACAAGCTTGTCTGCCTGCCTGTAATCATAAAACTCGACCCACGCTCTCCAAATGCCCTTCATCATCATTTTTACAAAAAGAAAGAGAGAGGCGTGGAGCTCGCCACCTTTCTTTTTCAAAAGCACTTCTCTTTTTTGATTAGTTTTATGGATTAACAAGCACTAAATTAAAATTATTTTTGTCGAACAGAATCAATCACATAATATTGTAATAAGCTTATCGCATCATGGATCACTCACCCATTCTGAACTGATATGGGGACTAGAATTTTTCAGAACAGAAACCATCATTTTATTTTTATATAGAGAAAAAATGACTAGGGATGCAAGAATTAGAGGAGGCAAACAAGGATTTGGTACGAATGGTTCTTTCTTGCAATCTTGGTAATAAAATTTTTGTTGTTTGATTTTATTTAATTGGATGTAAAGGTGGTGATGGGGAAGGTGGGCTAAACCATTAACAATCTCCAAGACACTTTTATTGAGATTCTCACATTCTTTAAAATATAGTTTAAGTTTTGGGACTTTATTGAATGGCCAAACGCAAGGAATGTTGGATTCCCCTGTGTCCCTCCTTTCCCATTATTACACACATCATGCATGTGTATATGTATACTTGGAATTTTCTTTTCAAGGTAAAAAGATAAATGAAATAGTCTTATTATTACATAAAAGTTCACAGGGATAATGACAAGATTAAGTTGTACTTACCCCGAGACTACACATTTCCATGCAATAATATGGCTACCTAGTGACTGACTGGCCCATGAAGATACTTGGATTATTTTGTCTGGGCACTGTTTTTGTCTTGATTTACTGCTCAAAAATTTGAAATCGTTAAAGAATATTAATGCTAAAACATTATCTCAAATAAACACTCACAGATTCACACACATACACACACAATCATATAGTAGAATTTATCCCATCTTAGGTTAACTTTTTGTTTGTAAAATATTCTTTTCTTGACAATCTCCTGACCCGTGACAGGCGTGCTGCTAGTTTCCTTTATACAGCACAAAAGACTGAGTTACTTTTCTTGGACTGGCAGACTATGAAAATGAATTTCTGCCATAGAAAGCAAGAACTGAGTTTTCATCTGGAGATCATTACACTACTCATCCAAGGAAGAAGGAGCCATTGGTGAGTGAGTGAGTGAGAACAGCTTCATCTCTAGCAATAAGCAATCTTCAGTTGTTTTTGCCCCAATGGAAATGAGAAGAAGAGAGATGGAAGCGGCACTTTGGGTCATCACATTTCTATGCTTTTGGAGCTCTGCGATAGGTTTGCTTTCTCCCAAAGGTGTAAACTTTGAAGGTACACATCCCAGTATGAGAATTTGAACTTGTGATGGTGAAATGAAGATATCTGCTTATCTTGGATTTTTTTTGATTGCATCCAGTGCAAGCTTTAATGGGCATAAAAGCTGGTTTGAGGGATCCTCATGGGGTTCTTGACAATTGGGATGGGGATGCTGTTGATCCATGTAGCTGGACTATGGTCACTTGTTCTTCTGAGAGTCTTGTTATTGGCCTGTAAGCCTTATCCCTAACCAGAACCTACCTTTTTCTCTTAACCACTTGAGGGATTCATAAAGATTTTAGGATGTTAATTTGGTTGATAGATTGTCTTATGCAGAGGGAGTCCTAGTCAGAATTTATCTGGTACTCTATCTCCAAGCATTGGGAATTTGACGAATCTTCAGATAATGTAAGTACAGAGTATTAGGTTAAGTGTTTAAACTTTGTTTCATGTTTAGTTTTCTCTGTAAGAAGGTAGTTTCTTGGTGGACATGAGATTTTCTTGCAGACTGTTGCAGAACAACAACATAACAGGACCAATCCCAGTTGAACTTGGGAGGCTGTCAAAGCTTCAAACACTTGATCTTTCAAATAACCTCTTCATTGGCAGCATTCCTCCTGCCTTAGGCCACTTGAAAAGTCTCCAGTACATGTAAGCACTGAAGTTGAATTTGATAAGTTAAGTAGTATATGAAGTGTATCTTTGAGTTGATGATAGTCTGACGTGATTTATTTTACTGAATCAGGAGGCTAAACAATAACAGTCTCTCTGGAGAGATTCCATTGTCACTAACCAACATGACACAGCTTTCTCTTGTGTAATTGTCGTTTCCCTCTTTGCATCAGCTAGCAAATTCTGTCTTCTCATTAGAATTTTTGTAAGTTTATTGTGCTTTTCTGATTTCAGGGACTTGTCTTACAACAACTTGAGTGGACCTGTACCTAGATTCCCTTCCAAGACATTTAAGTAAGACATTGTCCTATTTTGATTCGTTGCGAGTCTGCATATGCTGTTGTAGTGGAACTAAGATAAGTTAAACCCTCCTGCTGTTTGTTTTTACTTGTTATTACAGTATCATTGGAAACCCCTTAATATGTGAGACGGGATCCGAGCCACAATGTAACGGTGGCATAACATTGATGCCAATGTCCATGACCTTGAACACTTCAGAGAGTATGATTGTATTGCTTAATTTTTTAAAGTTTTTTGGTTTTCTTCATATGTTGTCTGTTATCCCGATGTTGTTCTGATTAATTCTTCCAACAGCTGCTCTTGCTTCGGCCAAATCAAAACATCGCAAGCTTGCCATTGCATTTGGAACAAGCATCAGTAGCATCTGTCTACTTGTCCTCGGATTTGGGCTGTTTTTATGGAGAAGACATAGGCATAAGCAACAAAACTTCTTTGACGTCAATGGTTTGGACAGTACTCTTGAAATTCAATTGAACTAGCACAATAGACTAGCTCAGATCTTGAACTAACAATATATCATATTAAAATCTCAGATCGTCAACACGAGGAAGTCTCCCTTGGAAACTTAAGGAGGTTCCAGTTAAGGGAACTGCAGCTTGCAACCAACAATTTTAGCAGCAAAAACATCTTAGGCAAAGGCGGGTTTGGAAATGTCTACAAGGGCTATCTCCCAGACGGGACAGCTGTGGCTGTCAAGAGGCTTAAAGACGGTAGCACGGCCGGTGGGGAGAAACAATTCCAGACGGAAGTTGAGATGATCAGCCTAGCTGTTCATCGCAACCTTCTAAGACTATATGGTTTCTGTATGACGGCAACTGAGAAGCTTTTAGTCTACCCCTACATGTCGAACGGAAGTGTTGCTTCGCGTCTCAAATGTATAGTTCTCTTCCATCCCTCATAATCCATTAGCGCACGAACATTATTCTTTTTGCTTGATCAAGTATAGTAATGTTGTTCATTTCACTTGAACAGCAAAACCAGTCTTGGACTGGGGCACACGAAAACGAATTGCGTTAGGAGCGGCAAGGGGGCTGTTATATCTCCATGAGCAGTGTGATCCAAAGATAATTCACCGAGACGTCAAGGCTGCAAATATACTTCTTGATGACTACTGTGAGGCAGTGGTAGGAGATTTCGGGTTGGCGAAGCTGTTAGATCACCAAGATTCTCATGTAACGACTGCTGTTCGTGGGACAGTGGGGCATATAGCCCCGGAATATCTATCTACAGGCCAGTCTTCTGAAAAGACAGATGTGTTCGGATTTGGGATCCTTCTGCTTGAACTCATCACGGGACAACGAGCATTACAATTTGGCAAGTCAGCAAATCAAAAAGGGGCAGTTCTTGATTGGGTGAGCACATGCACATCTTGTTTAATTTAAGTTACAAGACTGGATTCATTTCTAGCACAATAAACACTTTCATCAAACTATGCTCCAGGTGAAGAAACTCCACCAAGAGAAGAAATTAGAGGATCTCGTCGACAAAGATTTGAAAAACAACTATGACAGAATAGAACTAGAGGAGATGGTCCAAGTGGCTCTCTTGTGCACACAATATCTTCCCGGCCTGAGGCCGAAAATGTCTGAAGTGGTTAGAATGCTCGAAGGAGATGGACTAGCAGAGAGGTGGGAAGCATCACAGAGACTAGAGTCAAACAAGCTGAAAACACAGGAGCTCTCGTCATCCGAACGATATTCAGACCTCACCGATGATTCTTCGTTGCTGGCACAAGCCATAGAACTGTCTGGTCCAAGGTGAAAAACAACTTGCATTTGTCTAAGTGATGGACAAATCACCCGACTTCTCAAAGGAGAAGGTCACATATAGTTAAAGAGTAATGAAGGGCCGTTTTCTTTATTTTGTTGTAATAGCATAGCAAACATCCAAGCTTCAAAGAGCTCTGATGTTTCATCCCTACTGTATATACTTTTTTTTTTTTTTGGTTTTTTAATCCTTTTTGTATGAGATGAGTTGATGCCATTCCAATAGGGGGGAGAAGTGTTGTTCTTACTCTAAATTTGAGTGATTTATTATTTTTGGAGTGTGATGAAATTCTCAAGTCTGTCAGTCCAATATTCTATCTTTTTTGGTTAAGTAATAGAATCATTATTTTTTTCCAAATAAGCTCATAAAATTATAACATCTTATTCTTTTTAATAGAATAAATTTATTCTTTTAAATATCTTATAAAATCTCTACATCATATTACGAAATTTTAATTATTTTATGAAGTATTTTAAGAGTTTATAAATTCATGTAAATACTCTCAATGCCCTAAAGATAATTCTTCAAAAATATTTGTTCTTCTTCGGACGAGATCGAAAGGTCGTAAGGGGCCGTTTTGAGGTTCAAAGGACATGTAAAAGGTGATGGAGTCATCCCAATTAGAATAGTGCGATGGTCAAGTTTTAGTAAGATGGTCTATTAATGTTAAGGTCGGAACTAAAATTTAAAAATAATAAATACACACCTAAATATTGAGTTAGAGGAGTATTTATAGATTCCCATGAATGTAGGGGATGATATTAGGGCTTGCCCTGACTCCTGAGAATACCATGTGTGTCAGAATCCTGAGATGAACCGGGTTCGACTCAAAAGAATCAAATTCATCCCTAAAATAATCCAATATTTGATTAATAAATGGTGAATGGGGAGTTTTATCCAATTGAGAGGAATTCCAGAAAACACAACAGAATAATGTTACTATTTGGGCTTTAGATAACTTAAGATCATTCAATAATGGGCCGTTTCGTGTGCCCCCAACAATTCCCCGAGCCCATAAAAC
>NC_026159.1:2500689-2539324 GCF_000512975.1 Sesamum indicum | reverse complement strand
CCCCCCCCCCCTCTCTCTCTCTCTCGCTCTCTCGATCTTTCCCTCTCGTTCCCCGGGTTTTATTAGTTTCTTCGGAATTTTAGAAATTAAACCCTAATTTACTCAATCAAACACTGAATTCCATGTGCTTGATAATTCTTTTCAACTTTTGCCTTGGAAATCACTGTACTGATTCAACTTAATTTGTCTTCCCGCATTATACTTCAGAGATTGATTAGAGAAAGTTCGGGACAGGAATCAGGATGGAGTGTGTTGTTCAGGGAATTATAGAGACTAAGGTAAGTTCACAGAGAAGAACTGCCGAGCTTGTGTCGCCGTAATACATGCTACTGTGATTCTTTTATCACTTAAGTTAGAATTTGTCGAACTGAATTCTATCTGCTGAAAGTTTGAAAAAAAAACTATTTTGTATCGTATTGTTTTATTTTATGTTCTTGTAGTTTTATAGCAGTATACTTTGCAGATTAAATTTGACTATGCGCGTGATCATGAACTCTAACCTTGGAAATGTGGATGAGTTCTAGCCTCGTATTATTTGGAATTTTGCTTGATTTTATTTTCTTTCTTTCTTTTTCCCTGGATGTGGGTTTCGTTGTTTGATATATTAGTCATTACATTGTTCTTCAGCATGTGGAGGCCCTGGAGATTCTTCTTCAAGGACTTTCTGGCGTTCATAGAGAGAGTCTGAGAATTCATGAGTTATGCTTGAAAAGTGTCCCAAACCTTGGTATTGATTCTCTCTCGAGCTTTTTAAGGACTAAGCACAGATATACATAAATTTACATGAATTTGCATCCTTGATAATTTACTCCAACTCTTTATTCCTATAATCATCTAAAACGTGTGTAACTCACCTAGTCTCGGCAGTTTGTTACATGTCTCCGTCACAATTAGTGACATGGCTGACTAAATTTTATGGTATTTTAGTTCATTTGAGATATGTTCTTTCTTTCTTGTAGGATTAGTATCATCTGAAGTTCGACTTCTATGTGATCTTGAGCAGCCTGAACCCGCATGGTAAGAAGGGGATTCAATGATGACATACCTTTTTGTTATTAACTGATATGGAATATTAAATAATGCTTAGGACTGTCCGCCACATTGGTGGTGCGATGCGGGGTGCTGGTGCTGAGCAAATATCAGTGCTGGTAAGGACTATGGCAGAAAGTAAAGTAAGCAAAAATGCACTTCGCTTATTTTATGCTCTTGGATACAAGTTAGACCATGAACTGCTGAGGGTGGGATCTGCCTTCCATTTCCAGAGAGGTGCTCAGATAACAGTGACAGTGTCTTCAATTAATAAAATGCTGAAACTGCATGCAACTGACGATGCAGTGCCAGTAACACCAGGTATACAGCTGGTTGAAGTGACAGCCCCTGCATCGTCTGAGAACTACACGGAAGTTGTTGCAGCTGTGTCATCTTTTTGTGAATATCTTGCACCGTAAGTGCATCTGTTCAATTTTCTTCTGCTAAAGATTCTTGACTGTGAGGTTTGAAATTCTAGGTCTTGGCTAGTTGAGTAATTTGTGTGTTCCACAAAGAAACAGATAATAATTTTGGGATCTTAACGGAGTCACAAGAATTGTCTTCTACATACTATATACATCTGACTATAAGACCACAGGTATAACTAGATAGTGGTTCCTCCATTTATATAACTTTTCTGTAACTGGCTAGAGTACTGATTTAATGCCAGAAAGTGTTGATTAAATGATGCAGACATTCATTCCTTACATAAGCATTTGACCAAGATATTAAGTCATCAACCTATAACTGAACTATATAAACTTTCTCCCCATCTTGTCTTTTTGCAAGTTTGCATGTTCAAAGATTAATAGCACGCAAGAAAATGAAAGTGATGGAGAGGCATTCTTATGTTCATCCAAATTCTTGGCTCTCATTCTTAAATTTTTACACTTTCTGGTCTCTGAATTTGTGCTTCAATTTGGTTACATATGAAGTCAAATTTCTACCTTACACAATGAGGAATAATAAATTTCTTTATCAATTTTTCAGGTTACTCCATCTATCAAAACCCGGTGTCTCAACAGGAGTTGTTCCCACTGCTGCTGCAGCTGCTGCATCGCTGATGTCAGATGGCGGAGGAACAGCACTTTAGCAGACTTGCAAAAGTTCCAAATACTAAAAAATTGTGAATTACTAGCTACTTCCTGCTATTAGTTTTTCATCAAATTTTCAGCAGATTAGTGCCACATGTAGAGGCAAACTTCACATTTACTCCTTTATGAATGCCATCCATTGACAGTAGTAGCCTTTGGGTTTCTACATAAGCTCCCCTCTCTCACTCATTCCACACTGTGTATTAGGGGAGAACCTGTAAATCTGTTCTTGTTTGACCTTACTGTTTATTCAAGAGCCACATTATGGGGATTAATTTTTTTTCTTTTTTATTTTATTTTGTATTTCTCAGATTAAAGGGATAAACACAATGAACCTTGTAAACGTGTAAAAATTTTCATTAAAGGATTGATGGTGATTGGAGGGTTTTTTTTTGTTTGATAATTGATTGGAGGGGTTCCAAAGGAAAGGGCAGATGCGCATCTATTTCTTTCATTGGGTCCATAAGCCCACGTGATACAGATAGGTGCTTATACTTGTGAGAACTGGTGGCTGAGGTTTATAGTGATCCTCCCCTTCTCTACTATACACTGCTGGGCTCATCTGACTCATCATAGTTTCTTTCATTGATCCAATTTTAGCCACGTCCACCACAAAGTGTTATTAGTTTCCGGTTTATCTCCAAACAAAAAAACAAAATCAATGTTACCAGACTGTTCATTTCTGACTGCCACTTAGTAGTGTAGCTCTTGTTCTATTGGGCCTGCAGTGGGACTCCCATGACATTGATGGCGATTTCATTTCATTTTGATTTCCCCAATAGGCACATGCAATATGTCTATGTATGTACCATGGTGGCAAAATTGGTTTGTGGTAGGCCTATCAAGTATTTTGGATTCTAATTCCAATTCGTTACTTGGATTTGGTTCAAACCATCTGTTTCCTTCAATAAAATGAATTGTGATTTTCATTAAATTCACTAATTGTCCATCAATTTACTAACACATTAAGTTTGTTCTTATATCAAATTTTTCTCTTAATCCCGACAAAAAATTATACCGTGGTTAGTAATTTCATGAACGAATTTGCTTCACAATGACATCGAGGAGGTAAAAGACGTGTTTGATTAGTATTTAATGTATAAAAAGCCTAATCTCAAATTCCTCTCACCTTTCTTCTGAAACTGCATATTTGCATCATACCCAATGAATATTAAGACTCTAAATGTCGAAATAAACCATGTATGGTGGGTCTAAACGAGTTATGTCCTTTTTTATTGTTGACTGTAGTTATTCTAAATCATGAAACTTTTGTACCTTACAAGAATAATGTTTTATCTTGGTAGTGCACTAAAAGAGTGTGTACAACTATTGATGCAACAGCAACAGCACCATGATACACTTGAATTCCCCAAATCAATTGAATCCAAAAGCCAACTCTCTGGACCCCTTGAGACTCTCAAGGCCCCATCAAATTTTATTGCAGCCACAAGTTTCGTTACCCGCTTTTCCCACCCACTAATTTCTTGCCATCTGTCGTCTCATGGATTCCCGCAGTTCCCTCCTATTAACTCCCACCCCGACACTCGTACACTGAAACAATCGCTAATCAAAACAGAGCAACCAAATTACAATGCTGAAAGTCGAAAACAGCGCCGGAAACGACCCCGGAGGCGCCAGATACAACTGGCTTTCGTCCCGCCGCCAGCCGTTCTGGCTGTGCGAAGCCTGTGAACGCGCTCCGGCAGCCTTCCTATGCAAGGCTGACGCCGCGTCCCTCTGTGCGGCCTGTGATTCTGATATCCACTCCGCCAACCCTCTCGCCCGCCGCCACCATCGCGTACCCATTCCGCAGGTTCCTAATACACTCTACGGCCCTTCTGCTCCTGGATTAATAACTGGGCCGGCGGCAGGAGATGCAGAGGAAGAATTCTTGACTCAGGAAGCTGATGAGACTGTTGATGGAGAAGATGAAGATGAAGCAGCTTCATGGCTGCTGCTGAATCCTGTCAAGAATGGCGACAACCAAAGCCATGACAACGGGCCGACGGCAGCGCTCTTTGGTGGAACGATGGATGAGTATTTGGACCTTGATGACTACAATTCATGCCAGAATAGTCAGTTCAATGAGCACTTCACCAACCAGCAGCAACATTACAGCGACAGCGTTGTGCCAACACAGTACCAGAAAGTAAAGGATTGTTTTCAATTGGGCTTGGAGTATGAGGTCTCCAACACTGCATACAGCTATCCTAATTCAATGTCTCACAATGTAAGCCTTCATCATCACTCATTATTACAGCCTATTTGCCTTCATACTATGCCAGTGTCTGCAATGAAACTGTTCGCACTTACATATCGTTCTTCGTGGTGATAATATCAGGTTTCCCTATCACCAATGGATGTTGGAGTAGTTCCAGAATCAACAATGACTGAAATTTCCATCTCCCACCAACGGCCCCCGAAAGGGACGATCGATCTTTTCTCAGGCCCTCCAATCCAGGTGCCGACTCAGCTGACTCCAATGGACAGAGAAGCCCGAGTTCTGAGGTACAGAGAGAAGAAGAAGACGAGGAAGTTCGAGAAGACAATAAGGTACGCATCAAGAAAAGCTTATGCAGAAACCAGACCCCGGATCAAAGGTCGATTCGCCAAGAGAAAAGATGTTGGAGTCGAAGTGGAGCAGATGTTTGCTGCACCTCTAATGGGAGAAAGTGAATATGGAATTGTTCCATCATTCTGAGTTCAGGTATAAAAATGGTTGGACCAAGATGATATCTATGTTTGATTTGTAATAACATACTCTAAAACTGTACTGATAATACTGTTAACTACGTGTAATTGTTATTTATAATGCTGGGATGATCACCTGATGAATTCTCTGCCTGCTGTTCCCATGTCCATGTGTATATCTGTATATGGATTGGTGATGCTTCTGTATCTGGAAGAGGTTGTGCATATACGTATGTTATGGTTTCGTTACAGATGAAGTTGTTGGAGAACTATTGTCTGACTTTTGTTGGATCATTTATGGCAATATTTGTTTTAAGAGGAGAACTCCCACCATCCACATTAATGCCCCCGTTTACTTTTCCTTTTTATTTTTATTTTCAATTTTCAACATTTCCAAAATATTTTTTTTGATTTTGTGTCAGAAATAAAAGTACGCTTGGAATGTATATTTTCAAATCTAGATTTATAGATATGAAAATGAGAAATCGTTTGAATTTAATTTGTTATATAGAAACTCTGTAAATAACTATATAGTATAATATTATTTTTATATTTTAAAAAGTCAACATAATATGATAACATGTTGTATCATCTTCTTTTTTTATTAGGTAATAATGATGTCTAGAAGGGTAGTTTCAGAAGTTTGTTTTCAATAGATTAGGTTACAAATTTCTATGAAATAAGTTTTTCAATGGTTATCGGTTAAACACACAAAACATTTAAAATACTATAATTTGGAAATTGACTTTTGAAAAAAAATATGTTAATCATTTTTTCTGTGTTAATTAAAATACAACAATTCATTTACGCAATTTTGTACAATTCACCAGGCTTATTTTTTATTTTTCAATTATCAAATAATATTTATAACCTTATTTAAAAATATTAAATTTGAACAAATCTAAAAGTCAAATTAGATCAATGGCCTAGATTTTTTTCAATTCAGATCAAAGACCTAGATTTACAATTATATATTTGTATAATTTTTAATTAAAAGATATATGTATAATATATTTATATATAAATGTGAAAAAAAGTTTATATATATATATATATATATATAAAGAGAGAGAATGAGGGGTTGGAGGACCGGCAACTTGAAAGGGGAGTGCCGATGATGGGAGAGGGAAACGGGGAGTGCCGGTGGGATATGGGAAAGGGGCAACGACGGAATTGGGGGGTGAGGGCGAGCGAGAGTTAGGGAAGGGGGAGAGGGGAGCAGTGATGGGGCGGGTGTTGGGAAGGGGTAGAAGCGCGAAGAAGTTGGTTTTTTTTTTAGAATTAAAAGTATGTATAATATATATTATATATAGAATAGTATTTTTATTTTTTAACTAAATATTTTAATAATTATATATAATACATTATATAAAAATAATATTTTATTTTTAAAAATCATACATAATCGTAATAAGATTCCTTACAATACACCACTCTTTCTAAAAAGATAAATTACTTTATTTTAAAAAATATAAACAAAATAACTTAACATTTATATTTTCATATATTGTTTTGCACATATCTCATATCACATGATAATTCGTATTTTTTGTGAAATTCAAAGGTCCAAATTTGATGTATGAATTAAAGTTGTGTGGAATTTGGTTAACCGGCCGAAACTGAACCGAACCAAAAATTCAGTTATTTAAGAAAAAAATAATTACTATCAGTTAATTATTTTTTTTCCACTCGGTAACCGAATTGAACCAAATAATCGAGTTTTTGATATATATATTTTAATTTTATTAATTATATTATTATAATTTTATATTCTCATAATTTTCAAGTCTCAACTGACGAGTGACGAATTATGAACTTATGATGTCATTGAACGAACACATCGATGTTATTCGCTATATGTATTATGTGGATTCAAAAAAAGGAAAAGAGGATTTGAAGTTTGGATGATTGCGTTGAGGGAATGGAAGAGGCCTAATATGAAGAGAAACGTACATGGGCTAAAAACAGGCCCTTATTACCAGAGAAGACCACAAAAATTAGGAATCTCAACCATCACACTTGCGGAAGTAGTGAATTTTTTCTTTACATGGATTGGCCATTGCATCTTACAGCACTAAATTTTCCACCCAACTTCCATTTACATAAATCGTCATTAGCTTTTAGGGCTGATTGCTCAAATATCAATTTACTTTTGTCATTTCATTCTAAAAACGTGGATTAAACTCATTGTAATTATCCTAACTAAAATAACTTTACCGCAGAGCTCATCAAATATTAACCCCACAAATACATTAAAAAATAAACCTAGTTTCCACTAAATCAAATATTATAAAAATGGGTGGGGATTGATGATCCCCACCATTTTCATTCTCTTGATGCAATCTTCTTAAACAAATATAAGAGAAATCCCAGTTTAAAGCCAAAAACTGGCTGGTGAGATCCCTGAAAAGCCACCTCATCTCTGTTGCAAACTATCATAGAAAAGGAGTAGTTTCCAGTTTTGCATTCATCAATATAATTAAAAGTATTAGTGAGAAAATGGGAGTTTGAGTGCATGTCATGGATTCTGCACTCACTAGCTAGTGACATACATAAAATTAGCCTCTTAATTATTTAATTATGTGTAGAGACATCATCAGCTAGCTACCAACTGATATGATATGATTCTCAACTTTATAAACCCTTTGGCTTTAACATGTTTCAAAAGGTCATTTCATGTGATCATCATCACCATCATATTTTTTAATCCATTTCCATCCCTTGTTTTAATTCTTCATCAACACTTTTTCTCCTCCCCATTCTTTATATTCATCATATTCATATCTTCAAAATGGAAAACTCTTAAGAGGATCAATCAAGTGGCCCAATCATGACATCCTATTTCTGTAAGAATAGGTCCTCGGATAAAGAAAAATGAAGTGGTATTAATTAGCACATCTACACCCCCTGAACTATAGCTTATTTACAACAACTAATCATGTATTTTGAAAAATTATACATACACCCACAAAAAAACAACATCATTCACATAAATCATCCTTTCTATTTTGGAAAATTACGCATACACTCTCGGAAAACATAAACAACCTATATTCTTTGAGTGCCATGAATGGTTTTTTTTAATTAGACAAAAAATAATGACAGTGTATGTAAATAAATCATAGATCAGGTTTGTAAATATAATTATTTTTTTAACTTACCAATGAATTGAATTATATGGTGAGGGGATTGGCAAATGTGAAATGTAGGTGTCCCACTTTCTAAACTAGAGGACCCATTCTATTTCTACCCACTCCCACTATGCACCAAAAAAACTCTGCTTCTCACACTTATTCATTCTCATCCTCCACCTCATTTTTATTTTTTTTTTCCTAACTAAACTCTTATTGGATATAAGAAACAATTATTTTTATTTAATTATTTGATGGTTTAATGAAAGTCCCAGGAAACAATATTTTAACCGCGGTTCCAACTTTCTTTTGCTATGTTAGTGGCACACTGACGAATCAAAAGACTTGACAGTATTGTTACGTGACGTCAAGTGTGGAATGCTCCTTAAACAATAAATACTCACAATAGTTAATCATTTTTCTTTATATAATCTGATGAGAATTCTAATCAACAAATGCAATCAATCGATACAAAATAACAAAAATACTAAACTAGAAACGTAAATATATACCCAAATTTATGAAATTCCAACTTATAATCTTTCAATTACAAAATTTATATTTTACTAATTGAGCAAGTCCCGGTTCACTATTAACCAATCAACTTGTCATGTGTAAATCATGTCTAATGTATGTAGTTGTCATTATTTTGATGAGAATAGGGAGCCAAGTGCCTACCGACTTATATATATATATATATCTGCCAAATGACGATATTTATATATATATATGTAATCATACCTAATTTTGTTAAAATTTGCATAATTAAGTCGCATTATTAGAAAGGAGGCATTAATGGTTAGGTTAAGGTACTAAATGGTAATTAATTTTGGTACGTATAAATAGAGCAATGGTGTATGAGAGGAATAACGGTGTAGTGTCTATGGGTCCATTATGTGCTCTAAAAACTGAACACACATCCTACACATTAGCGTGTTCTTGTGTGCTTTGTTTTTTTTAATTGGCAAACGAATGAAAAAATTACGACGGAACCCCCACAAACTGATCTGGGAGGATTGCGCCCCTTGTGTATTTAGGATGGAATCTCTACAGCTGATTTACTGTCGTAAAAAATTAAAATATAACTAAATGAGAATCAATACATAAGTTATAACATATATTTAGCCCCACTGACGCATTTTTGTGTTGCGTGTGTGCGTAAAATGCACTTTGTGGCCGCATCTTGTTGCGTATGTTTTCATGTAAAGGGAAAAAAATAAAAAATGAAATGGGAAGCTTTTGTAGGGAGAAAAAGAAAAAAAGGTTCATATATAAAATATGATAATTTGAAGCCAAAATCTATTCGTCTTTCTTCCATAGTTTATGGTAATGCGCGTGCATCTTCTTCTTTTTCTTCCACCAATTATATGTATGATAATATCATTGACAACGAATAAAATATTTAATTATCAAGATATTTTGAGATATGAAATTAAATAAACATTAGTGTGTACATAATGGGAAGACAAAGTAATTTAAAACAAAAGAAATCAAAATATTAAGGTTTATACATATCAGAATAATAATAATAATAGAAAATACCATACCTATCCTTGCATAAGCAATATATTAATTAAAATTAAATGGATAAATACCTACCCTTTTCATAGAATCTAAACCAAATCCTCGTAACTACAGATTTCTTAAGAATTTAAATATAGTGATTTAAATTTTAATTATATATTAATTTTATTCTAAAATTTATATCATATTTAATTAATTATATGTGAGCAAATATTGGGCTTAGTTAATTAAAAAATACTTGAACCCAAAGAACAGGTTTTGTTGGACCCACTGCCCATCCCACCCTACTCAGAGAAATTCACACTCATTTTTCCTTGGCGCCACCCAATTTTCCACTCGGTTTTGCTTCGTCAGCTACTTCAGATTCGAACCCCGTTATGTTTACTAAAATGCCCTCCCACGTCCAATTTATATTTATTATGAATTTACATGTTGAAACATAATACCGATGAAATTAGCTTGATTCGTAAAAATTAAATATGATTTTAATTAAAATTATAGCTTGAACCAATTATATAACTAGTGTAATACACTTGTCTTATAATTTTTGTACGATTAAAAAAAATGATCGATCATATATTTATTTTGTAATTAATTCGATTCGATCATAGATATTTTAAACAATAATTTTTCACAATTGTACATTTGAATAAAAGAATAGAAAGACAAGATTGGCGTCAAACTCTAGGGAGAGAAGATGATATGATTGGAAAGTCCGACGATAAGGAAGAGGACGAGGATGGTAGCAAGCAACACGAAGGGGTAAAGTGGGAAAACCTAGGAAAAGAAGAGACTTGGAAAGAGGGATTAACTAGCATGGGAAACAGCAAGGCAAAGCATTGCCTACTTTTCAGGCTCTGCTGTCCTAACACAACAACAAAGCAGTCTTCATATATATACCATACCCACCTACACACCCACGTCTCTCTGGAGAGTTCACTATAAGAAAGAGATGAGGCCGGGAATAGTAGTGCCAGCCCCCGCCCCAGCTGACGGCGGATTGCGGCAGTTGGGTTCCCCCGTTCCCTACCTCTTGGGAGGTCTGGGTCTCATGTTGGTAGTTGTAGCTGTGGCATTGATACTCCTCCTCTGTTCTTACTGCAAATCCTCTCACACTACTCATCATCAATCCTCGTATCAGAAATCGGAAAGGCCCCTGCACGCTTTACTGCCGGAAATGGAGGCCAGAGTTGTGGTGATCATGGCCGGAGAAACCAACCCCACCCACCTCGCTAAACCAATCCCCCCATGCTCTCAACATGTTCGACATATCTCTTAAATTGTTTGTGTATATGCATGATTTTTGATGTACTGTATATTTAGTTTAGTCGATAATTAACTAGATATTCTGACAGGCTTCCATATGATGTACGTAATTTAGTCGTAATACTGTCTTGGAGTTTCTTTTTTATTTTGTAGGACTGTAAATAAAGAAATGTTTTTTGTTTTATGTACAAATTAGTTTCAACTTTCCTGCTTTCACTATATATTAATTATGTATGGCGTTTAATTTGAGGAACAGTTGCAAAAAAAAAAAAAAAGGGATCAGAATGCCTGATTTTTAAATGAAATTAATTGAATTCTAATACCAAAGTAAATGATAATTATTAGAGGAGTCTTATGAAAAGTATCATTAACATTAAATGTAATTAGGAAAAAAAGCTGTACTAATTAACGTTGTATTAATTGTGTTGTGTGGTCAAAATCATCAACGACAATTGCAACAATCTAGTAAGATCCATGCCACTCTCATTCTAATCCAAATTCCTCTAGAATGTGCTTTTGTTCTCGATTACTTTCCTTTTTTTCTCCTTGCCCTACAAATTCAATAAATTCATACACCTATTTTTAAGTTTAAATTCAAAAAATTTTATAAAAAAATTTGAACTCAAGTAGCTGGAGTATCCTTGGGACTTAATTGTGGGGATTAGGTTGTCTGCAAAGAAAGATATCAACAATATATTTAATTTACCCCTGTCATACTAAATGAGTAGATTACTTTTCTATGGAAAAAAATAATAATTTATCTTCATGTGTTAATTAAAATAAAATAATTTATCCTGTATTTAGGAAGGTAAATTATTAAATTTTAAAAAATATAAAAAAATAAATTACTTAATTTTTTTATAAAAAATAATACACTAATTTACAATATCATAAGATCCTACCGTCATTTTTCCATATATTCCATGTAGTTCACATCACATGTAGCCAGCAAACTTGTGTGTTTCCCCAAAATTTGGTTTATAATCGAGAAAGGAATAGGATGTCCGCCCTTTAAGTCGTCCGAGGAATAAGGAACGTCACCCTATTTCTTAATGTGTTATTTTCTGTGTTGGTTAAATTATAAGGAATTTTGTTGAAGTTTATTTTAATTATAATGATCTATCATTATTTAAAAAATTATAAATATCTTTTTAAAATTATAAATATCCTAATAAATATCGTTGTATAATAAGCTATTACAAGAGTGGTTATAATTTCAAAATTATTTATAATTTTTTAAAAAAATAATAAATTATTTATAATTATATTAAATTTCAAAAAATTCTGTATTATAATTTACTCTATTTTTTTAATGGATATATTGACTATATTACCTAAGTGGTGGATGCTAAATTTTCCAGTTGATGATGTAACGAGAGACAGACAAACACTAAATTATTGTTACTTAACACGACTTGTAATCTTATAAGAAATACAGTGTATATAGCCTCATATAGTTTTCCTTTCCGTCTTTGACTGACTCTCTCAAAACAACAATTAATTCTGACATACGTTGTCGTGTAATGTGCAGGAGCTCTCTCTCTCTCTCTCTCTCCTTTTTAATATTATTAAAAATTATTTAATTATAATTAAAAGTATTAATTTATCATAATTTTTAAGCAATAAATATTTATAATATAATAAAAACTCCAATTTTCTTTTTATTGGCAGTGAAGTGTGTTCATTGGTTATATTTGCGCATCAAGTATTAAATGTTAATACATGCATTCGCATAGTTGATCATGTATACACGAGTCAATATTCAACGCAGGTCATTAATGTACAAATGCATTAATTAGGTTGGATTTATACTCCAAAAAATAATGTTAAAAGCAATTACATATATTTTTTGTAAAATAGTAAAATTTATTACTAGGGTAAATTAACAACGAATTTAATAAATTTGTTAAGTAGATTACACGTTGCGTCGCAAGTTTTTCTTCCAAGGAGTCAACTCAATCATTTAGAAGAAGACTTGATTAATTAGTAGCTAGTAATCATGCATGTTTTATTATTTAATTATATATATATATATATATATATATATAGCCAACTGTATTTGACAAAACTGGTGGTTGCTGGATTAGGTTTGTGGCGTCTCGGGTGCGTATGTTTGATGTGGATCCAGAATGATTTGAGTGGTTTGAAAAGGTTGTTTTAAAACAGACAACTGAGTAAGTAAAAAGTGCGATTTGTTTGCATTTATTTGTGCCAAATTAGTCTAAAGGAGGCTGCATTTTCCCCATCTACCACTTCTTTTAGTGGAAGACACACACACACACATATATTTCATGTTGGAATTCTTCTTCACCATTTTGTTTTAACAGTGGGGTCTTCTTGGAAGTTGATTGTTGTTGACTCGAATTTCTGTTTTTAAGACAAAATCTAACAAATATTTTGAAGGGGGGTCAATTTGGTCTGATTGTTCGTTGAATTGGAATGCTACCCTATATTTATCTTTTCTGTTGATTATATTTCTACAAAGATAACAATTGAGATCACAATTTCAAAGAGACTATTATTTAATATATAGTAATTGATTAAATTTGATTTGATCTAATTTGAATTAAAAAATTCCTCTACAAAAAGGATGTCAATATCCTTGAATATTATTTCATCAATTCAGATAAGAATAAAGCAGTGGGCCCTCCAGGAAAATAAGTGCATTTCTTGGGTCTGAAGACTATATTTCACAAGTGGAAGGGTCATACTGCAATTACTAGTAAGGCCTAATTGCTAAAATTTCTCATCCAATAAATAACATTTTAATAATTTATGTTTTATTCCTAACCCTTTTTGGGGGGGGGAGGGGGTAAATTGTAATTTGTAGACATGGAAAAACATGTAACATTTATATATGTTTGTAAAAAGGATAAGATAAGAAAGAAATATACCTTCAATTAATTAGCACATGTAATATAAAGTAAAAATTGGGACTAGTTGGGGACAGACAATCCATGATATATATAATATATGTTTGTAATAATAGAAAATAAAGTGCATATGAAGAAATAATGATGACATCCTCCTCCTCATCCACTGCCCCCCAATGGCACTTTAGTATTTTCACATGTTATAGCACAGTGAATTTTAGCAGCTCTATAAATTACAACACACCCATAATCCTCTTATTACACTCACACACAAACACACATCATACACAGTTGTGTGAGAGATTGAGATGAGGCCTACACCTACACACCCTTCTTCCACCCCAACATTTTGGCACTGGAACTCTCCATTGCCTTACCTCTTCCTCGGATTAGGCCTCATGCTGTTGTTGATCACTACTGCCTTAATAATCTTGGCCTGTTCCTACCGGAAGAGGACTTCTCCACAGTCGTCTGATCATGGTGAAGGAAAGTCGGCGCAGCCATCCACGGCCGCTGCCGTCGCCGACAACACGCCCAAGATTGTGGTCATCATGGCCGGGGACGACAATCCCACCCACCTCGCAATTCCCGTCCCTTCTTCTGTTTCAGGCTGATGATCAGTGTGTGGAATAAGCGATCGAATTTTGAAGAGAGAGGAAAAAATTTTGTGGCGTTGTAATAGGAACAGAGAAATTTTGGATAATTAGGTGAGTGTGGTGGTGTGTGTGCGTAATAAGCGGTAGAGGTGGTTAATTAGTTTTTGTTCGTGAGAAGAATTCTCCGGAAATGTAAATTGACTGATGAGTATTAAATTTATGTAGATGATCAATGTTTCTTAATTTCGTCAAGAATTAAATTTTGGTTAATCTCTTCGTGTCTGAATTCCAGAAAATCAATTAAGGATGTAAGAAATTGGTAAGTAAAGATGATTGATTAGTTGGGATGATGAGAGAGAGAGAGAGGAAGATGGAGAAAGAATGACAAGACAATGAATGTTGTTTGAGGGAGATGGAGGACGACAGTGAATAACTTTATGATGAAATTTGAGCCTCTGAATGAGTTTGGGAATGAATGATTTATTTAAGGAAACGACATGGAATATTATTATTATTATTATTATAACTTTGTAGTTTTAATTTGAGAGAGATATATATAAATTAACAAACATAAGGGGAGGGGGGATTGTGTTTCTCTTTATGTCATGATGAGGGGTTTGTGGCAGTTTGATGACTATGGATCCAATCCTCCAAACGAATATGATTCCTAATTTCCCACACACCATTAGAAAAGTTGTGATATATATATTAATTCTCCCTCACAATTCCCACTTTTGCTAAACCCCAAATAATGTTTTGCGCCATTAATTAGCTCATCCATCACCATCATCATCATCGTGTCCAAACCAACCCCAATGCTTGCACTTAAGAGAACACGTGAGATCTTCTGTAATTTAGAGTTGATCTGAATGATGACTTGGCAACAATTTGAATATGGGTCTGATGAGTATATCGAACTGAATAAGTGATGATCAGCCTGCACACACAACTTGTTAGGCTAATTGAGATGGCCCTCAATTAAAACCGCTTAAATCAGATTAGGGTTTGAGGTTATAAGAAGTCGCACTTATGTGAGCTTCCTATAAAGTGTAATCTTTTAGTAACAAATGCATAAATATCAAATGAACCCTTCAAGTATTTATACGACTTTGTGTTAAAATCCATTCGGGCCATATCTCAATAGAACATTGGATTAAACGGGTCGAGTCCCAATAAAAAAATAAGCAAATTATGTAGATATGTTCTCATTTTCTTTAAGGGTGTTTTGATTCTTTTGCTGATTTAGTGTAGTTTCTCCATTAAACATGTATACCCCCACCCCAAAGATTATTAAGAAAAGAAAGAGGAAAGGAAAAGAAGAAAGTAAAAGTTTGGGATTAGTATAATGTGTGTCCAACTTTTTTCTTTGGCTTTGTTTGGTAGATTAATATTGTAGAAGGTGGGATGCATATATGTTATTGCGCGGCGGCTCGAGCACGCAAACATGTAATGATGACCTGTGAGAATTCTTGAAATATATGTTTGTGTATTGAAGAAAAAAGGGGGTTTCAGACACTGTGAATAATGGGAGACACTACTCTATACATGCACAGTAACTCTAACCCTCTCTTTACTTTCTTTTCTGTTTGGTGGACACACACACACACACACAATCTTGATAGGATACTCCGGGTGGGTGGGTCGTATTCGTGTATATATTGATTCAGGGCATGCAGGCTCAACCATCTCTAATTCCTGCACCCAGCTAGCTGCACTCATGCTTAATATTTAAAACCAGGATTTTTCTAATATTTTGTTATTTTTAAATAATAATAATAATAATAATAATCAGGAGCTGTGTTGTAATTAGCATTGGGTGGGACCCCTACAAAAATCATCAAAGTACGAGGAACTTATGCTTTTTCTTGACACAAACCTGCTTTTCGTTCACCTGATTTTCCTAGCCATGTTTTCTTGCGGAATAATGGAGGGATATATATATACATATATAGGGATAATGATTTTAATTTCCTAATATATATAAATTAAAAATGTTAGTGGACGCGGGGGGCAGGAACTGCGAATGTGATGATGATGATGATTGAGGAGGATGTAATTATTATTATTGCGGATGCAAAGAAATCGTGTTTGTCACCCTAAATAATGGATGGAAGGCGCACTTCCCTTGGCATATTCCACTTGTACTTCACGACGTGGGAGTACAGTACAGGACTTTTGTACATGTGAATTCGGCTCCAAAATCATATTACATTATTCAATCGTAGTTGCTCGTGATCTCTTCTAACTTTATTAAGCATACATATATTATGTGTATAATTTTTTTTTTCAAAATAAAATATATAAAGTCATCTTTATATACGTGTGATGTGTATATTGAATGAAGTATAAAATATAATAGGTTTTGTAATAGAAAATCTAATCTAAGTTTAAAGTTCATCTCCAACGGTGTACCAGAACTGGCACGAGACCAGCAAACATCTCACTCCATGCTTGAATCATTAATTTAAATTAATGTCTGATAATTAACAAATAAAGATGTACCATTTATTACATGGTCTCTTATTTCACGAATTTTGGTCTACGTACATTCACGTATCAATGCAGAAAGACCGTAGTAATCTTGGCCTATTTTTACAATGAATTTTGTGGCCTAAGGCAAATCTGTCCTTTTGGCTGATTTTTTTTTTTATTTTAAATATAATATTAGTGATTTGGAATGTGAAAATATATGAAAAATTACATCTTAGAGCAGCAGCATGATCCGCAAATAGTTTCTTGGTTTTGTAGGCATCTCAAGTGTTAGATCAGAAGTGGAAACATGACCATCTGACCCGAGAATGTGTTTGACTATGAGACAAGGAAGGAAGATGGAGGAGTTGGAATCATAACAAAGCAAGAAACTTAACTAGTTAGAGTAGCAATATGCTTCATAAAGGTTGCAGCAAAGCTGTCGTTGCGGCGACTACGAAATATAGCACAAGAGTTCAGCAGCTGGAGAGCAAGATCTTGTAGATGATAACCAAGATAACGAAAATGGTTTGCCTTTTTACGTTTTCCTTGAAAAATATAAATAATCAGCCTTTTCCTCTTCAGAAGCATATTGAAGTTAATGGTAGTGATCTGTGACAAGAACTGAACGTCGGGTTAGACATTTTTAAGGAAGGAAGAATCCAAGATTCTGACAGTGCATCCAGGCCAACAACTCGGAGAATTCCTGGAGATGAGAAGACTCGATACCATGGAAGTAAAGGGGAAATGCTTATAAGCCTGCGACGGACAAACAGCAAACCCGAAAGATAGAGAAACAGCTACACCAAATCTTCATAAACATCATCAATCAACAATCACATCCAAGAGAGTACGTACAACACCAAAAAGCACAAAGGTGCTCTTGAAAATTAACAAAGTAAAAGAAGCAAGTCGAAACAAACTTCTCCTAGTTCTTTTTTCCAATGGTAACAATATTGTGGAGTCGGGAATCAAGTGCTGAATGACATTCAAGATTGATGTCCCCACATTATTTATGAAAAAACAATAACCAGATAACAAATCTTAATTGTTCTTCTTTTTAGCAATCTTAAACCACTCGGTATGGAAGGATCCTGGGATATCAACCCTTTCGTATGTATGGGCACCAAAGTAGTCTCTTTGAGCTTGGACCAAGTTAGCTGGCAATCTCTCCCTTCTGTAAGTGTCGAAGTAAGCAAGACTAGCAGACATTCCAGGAGTGCTGATGCCTGAGTTGATTGCAAGGCATACGACTCTTCTCCAAGCAGATTGCCTGTCGATGATTTCCTTTGCAAACTCAGGGTCGACTAGGAGGTTTGCGAGATCCGGGTTTCTGTCATATGCCTTCTTGATGCGATCCAAGAAGATAGCACGAATGATACAGCCTCCCTTCCATATCCTGGCTAGTTCCCCCAACTTCAAATCCCATCCTTTCTCAATGCTCTTGGCACGAATCAGATTCATTCCCTGAGCATAACTGCATATTTTAGATGCATATAGAGCTTTTCTTACGTCGTCAATCAGTTTTTCCTTATCAACCACCTGATCAGCTAGAATATCACCAAAACCACCAGATTTGAAGACTTTGGCAGCTTCAGTTCTTTCCTCCTTCAAACCACTCAGGAATCTCGAATCTAGAGAAGCTTCAATCGTGGGGGCTGCAACTGACAATTCTTGCTGGACAGTCCATTTACCAGTACCCTTCATCCCAGTTTTGTCCAAGACCTTGTCAACCAGATAGCCATCTCCCTTGTCATCCTTAATTCCGAAAATATCAGCTGTGATTTCAATCAAGAAACTTTGAAGCTCCCCCCTGTTCCATTCTGAAAAAACATTTTTGAGTTCCTCGTTTGACAGTTTTCCAACTGATTTCAGCACATCGTAGGCCTCAGCAATCAGCTGCATGTCACCATACTCAATCCCATTATGAATCATCTTAACAAAGTTTCCAGATCCTCCTTTCCCAATGTAGGTCACACAGGGACCACTATCAGGAACCTGGGCTGCTACTTTAAGAACGATGTCTTCTATATATTTATAGGCTTCAAAGGATCCTCCGGGCATCAGAGAAGGTCCATTTCGAGCACCCTCTTCACCACCAGAAACTCCCATACCAAGGTACAGAAGGCCTAATTCAGTCATAGCTTTCTCCCTCCTCTCAGTGTTCTCATACCACTCGTTTCCGCCATCAATGATACAATCACCTTTCTCCATGTAAGCCGAGAGTGTTTTGATGGTCTGATCAACAGGAGCCCCAGCTTTGACAAGCATGATAATGACACGGGGTTTTTGGATTGACTGCACAAATGATTCAGGATCATGGAAGCCAAAGACAGGAAGGTTTCCTTCCGCTTTTGCTCTCTCAGTAGTCTCATCGACTTTAGATGTGGTCCGATTGTAAACAGAAATTGGAAACCCTTTTTCGGCAATATTCAGGGCTAAATTTTGCCCCATCACAGCAAGACCAGCAAGGCCTATTCTGGTCAGTTTGGGGGATTGATCAGCCATCCTTTCTCCTACCAAATGATAAATTTAGTCCTGATGAATTCCTAATGCAGAACTAGTAAATAAAGTGATATAGATGAAACCTAAAAAGGAGTATCATAACTTCTAAAAAAAATCAAAGTAGTTGCTAAAATGATATTCACGCAGCAATAAAACAAACCATAATGAACTGGGAAATTCGAATGCACAACTTGAGTTTGCATTAAAGAAGCAGGAAGTGCATCAAGCCAGATTAACGTAACTCTATGACGATGTAGAGAAAAAAAAAAGAAGCCACCTTGACATTTTCAATATCTAAACTGAAAACTCAGATCGGACATAAACCAAACAATAATCTCACTTGTTTGCACAATTATTCAACTTATAAATGACATGATGATGAAAAACAAGAATTTATCATCTACAGACATTTGTTCAGAGTTACGACACCAACTTGTGGACCTACTAGTTCGAGAATCTCAACCTTAAGTCTTCTCTTCTGAAATGCATACGAAATCAGATCTTATATCAGATCTTACGAAAGCTGCCTAACTTTCAATCTAATTCATCTAGATCTTGTATAAGTTGTAGTCATTATCGAGCTATTCGTCAACCTTCAACTCACTTAAGACTCCTTGATCAGCCATTCTTGAATGCAAAGCTACCTTAGAAACTAAACAAGCATAACACTGCGACATGATCTCATCCCACCAAACAAAGCTAGAGAAAGGCAAGAACTTTAGTCACATCACTTGATCCAATCTCTCTGACAAAGATTATACAAATGATTCAAACAAAATCAGCAAGAATGCGCCTTTTCCAATTAACCCACATAATTTACATCACATAAACCATCAAAAGGAAGCGAATTTCAACAATCAAAACAAAAAAATAAGAAATACCCAAAAGCAACTACAAAGAAGAGAAACAAATTCACCCCAAATGCAACAACTCTTAAAAGGCAAACCATCCAAAAATTACATCTTTCTTCCATCAGTGAAATAACATCATAAAAGAAAGAAGCCCAAACCTTGATTTTTCCGCTCAGGTGAACTCAACTTGGCAAGAGAGACACCAAAGGCTGCCCAAACTCAGCACAGCAAAGATCTGTAAATATGCACAGGTAACTAAGTATTGATTACAGTAATTATTCGAAAGAAAACACAAGTAAAAGAATCAAGAAAGATTTATAAATATATGCAGTACAAAAATCTTGAACGTCTTTTACTACTCTTAAGCGGGTCAAATTGAGCACCTTCTTTTCTTTTGATATTTGTTCTTGGTTGCGGGTTGGTTGTTGGCTGCGGTTGGTGGGAGGCACTCTTTTTTCGAGTTTTTTATTATAATATTATAAAGAAAATAAAAACTTGCAACTATACCCCCAAATGGGTAAAGTTGCAAAAATAAGAGGAGTCGTTGGTAGCACCAACGACTCCAACGACTCCCCTTTATTTTTATTTGAATATTAATGCCCAAATGGTTAGTAGCACTAACAATTCGGGCATTTATATCTTTTTTAAATTTTTTGTTAAGTATTGTTTATATTAAATTTTATTAATTATTGTGGTATATTAACAAAATAAACATACTTTGATTTAAATATACTTTTTTTTCTTTTTAAAAGTTACATAATTGTACTATTTTCAACTATTTACTTCATGCTATCAAATTAAAAATATTTAAATAAATTGCTAATAAATCAAACAAGAATGAAGGACTAAATTAAATATTGAACCACGTTAGAGGCATATCTCAAAATATTTATCAAATCAACAAGTGGTAGTATAATATATGACCCCTTAAAATCTTTTTGCCACAACAGAATGTTCCGACTATGATGATCAAGAGCAAAACGAACCTAAAGAATCAGTGACTCAAGAAGAAAAAGACCTCAATACTAATGATGCACTTATGTGATTCATAGACATTATTAAAATCTATAATTAATTTTAGTTTTTTTAATTATTTAGTTCTTATATTTTTTTATTTATATATAATTTTTAATTTTATTAATTATTAAAAATTAATAAAACAATTAATATATTTTTATTATTAAAATATTATATAAAAAAATTATAATGTAATACAATTAAAATTATAATTAGTACATCTATTATAAATATGTGTAGAGTAGTGTTGTGGATCAATTGAAATTTTGGGACATCCAATTGGTCACAACACTACTCTATGCACATCTACTCGTCGAGATCAATGGCAAACTATCAAAATTTCTAATGAGATGAACTCACCCCAAACAAGGGTAAGACAACAAATTCATGTCCAATCGCAATAAAACGAAGCTCCATCACATCAAAATAATATGCTAAGGCGGGTCCTAAATGCTAAAATAATGAAGCCGATACTTGAATAATTTTTTTTACTTGTATGTAATTTTTAATTTTATTAGTTGTTAAAATTAATTTAAGATTAATATAGTTTTTATTAATATTTTTTAATTACAAAATTAAAAAATGATAACTATTAATTAATTAGTATATATTATTATTATTAAGTATAACCATTTGAGTTGGAATTTTTATTTTTTTTACAATATTTGAATAAATAACTCCTCTTTTTTCTATTTTATTTAATTAATTATTTAGGAAAGTAACACTTTAATTACCCAATTTCACAATCTCTATCAAAATTAATTTTAATTTCTTAATTTACTTTTTTTATGATATATATTTTTTTTTTTGTACATTTGCACACCCAGCACACGTACACACTCAAGATTTAAATACCATCCATAAAAAAATTTTGCGCTCTGAAGATCAATTTGAAGCCAAGCTTTCATTGGAAAAATATGGCGTCACACTATATAGTCTTGTTTAGGATTTTGAGTTTCAATTGTTGTAAAATCATATGTTATATTGTGTTGTTTGTTTATTTTTATTCTTCATCTCTACAAAAATAAATCTAAAAACTATAGAAAGATGATCCGTACATATAATGCGATCTACCCCTACTCTTAAGTGGTTCGCTCAGACGCAGTATAGACCAACTGGAAAGATCCCATTCGGCAATTGGTTTATTCTGCCCCACTTTTTTTTTTTTTGGCTAATTTCGGGGAATTGTTGTAAGAGTTTCTAAAACTTTATTTTTCTTTTTTGGGGTTACAGAATTTCTAGAACATGTGCTATTAAAATGTGAATTGAAAAACTTTATGAAGAATATTCATATAAGAGTTGTATGTGCGGATAAGCATGCAGAACCAAGTGTAACACCAGTATTGTTGTAGTAAGTAAGCATCTCTTATGGTTAATTCAGTTCTATAGATCGACACTTTTTAATTTCAAACACAATTTGGTTTACCACTTCAAGTCTTCATGTTCCCCTTCTTTTCAAATCCCTGAATAGCACCAGATTAACAGTAAGTTTAGGAACGTGATGTCAAGATCTTGTACGGGTTTAATACAGCATAAAATGTAATAAATATTTACTCAAGTTCGTTGTATATCAGTGCCGTGATTCAGAACAATCTGAGCATGTTAGGACCATATATTGGCTGTGAAAGTGAGAGCCTGTCTGTGGCTGCAAAGGTCTGAACTCAACATCTTATAGTTCAGATGAGTTGATATTATATAAGTTTATACAACGAATATGTTTCATGGGTGTACCGATGAGTCTTGGCTTTTTAGTTCAGCCCATAGTAAGAAAGAATGACAGTAACAAAATTTTTGTGGAGGAAGTAACAATTAGAACAGTCAATCTGAAAGTTAAAACTTGTAACCAATGACTATAGGGAGGCTGAAAGAACTTTGCTTGAGTTCATTGCTACGCACCATAAACTGGGATTGCTATGCACCTTTACATGCCAAAATTGCACATCTGCAGAAACTCCATCTCATTGTCGACGTACTTTGTCCATAGATGCTTATAGCCGTTCAAAGCGATATCCAACCAAGGTTTCATGTCTCCGCTGAAATGGATGACAGCAGCCTTATCAATTTCCTCCATACTGATACTTGGGTTGATTCCAAGCCCAAGCACATGCCACGCTTTCTCCAGTGACTTGGTTGTTGAGTAAAATGTCGCGAGCCCAGCGGGCAGGGTCCCCAGTTTCCATAAGGTGCGATCCTCATTCTGATCATACATAAACAAAAATCTTTCAGCAAGTAAATAATAATATAAAGAATCGGAGAAATTGAGCTATCTTGAAACTAAACTGGTGAAAAGCAAAACTCATCAACAAGACCAGGATAAAAAATAAAGCATAAATCTTACCAAGTTTTGCCAATAATGGTATTTCTCAGTGCATTTTTCCCGTCGCCAAGCTTCAAGGTCAAACATATTCATGCCAAATGCCCAGGCACAAGCCCTAGGATTGAACTTCTGCTTGATGAGAGGGTGAGAGAAGTTTAAATATTCAGAAAAACGACGGAATGACCCAAAGCAGGTCTCAACCGCAGCATTCACATTTCCATCCATATCGATTTTCCACAAGGCAGTCAAATCCTTCTGTACCACAACATCATCATCAAGAAAAAGTATCTTGTTCAGCTTTGGGTACAGTTCAGGCAAGTAGAACCGAAGGTGATTGATCATCGATAAGTACTTGGGATTTCTAAATTTCATGTTGTTCACATCTTTAGTGTCATACTCTGCCCTGGTCTCAAAGTAGAACTTTTTCAAATTTGAGGATTCAAGTTGCCTGAGCACAGGTGCATACGAGGAATTTAAGAACTTGAAATTGTCCACGGCATTGATCTCAATATGGGCTCTTCCTTGTATTGGCCTCATCTTAAACCAAACTTTAGTAGCAGCAAAGTTCATCCTATCGGTAACAATATGGAAAACATGTTTCCATGGCTCCTCAGCATTCTTAACGACTGAGTTTACCACCACAGATATTGCAATCACATTATCTGAAAAAATTGCATAATGGTATAAATTTGGATCCTCAAACTCAGGCTTGGGCTCATCATCCTCATACTTTTCAGGATGTGCAATTCTCTCCTCCATAAGCCGCATTGCAAGACAATGCAAACTCTTGGGAGTCGATATTGCTGCAATTGAGCTGGCAAAAGCCCCATTCTTCTTGGCCTTCAAAAGCAGCTCATGAACAGCAAAAATTGTATCTTTCAATTTCTGAATCTTTAACTGATTATCATAGGACTCCTTGGACTCTGCAATTATTATCCTAGCAATCTTGACTTTATCCTTAACCTCCTTCTCAAATTGCCTCAGCACATCCTCATCGACCGGTCCCCCCGATTCAAACAGTGCAGTGCGATAGGTCGGCTTCAATTGAAGGTCTGAGAAATTTTTAGCCAAATCATCAAACATTTTAAGCAGCTTAGACGTCTCAAGCTTCAGCTTCCTCGCATATCCACCATAAGCATTCACTAAGGCAATATGATTATTTGCCTGATTATGTATCAAATCTAATCTAGTCTTTGGTGGGTCTGACTGCCACGCTAGGAAACTCCGATGCACATATGCATTTCCCGTGGTCTCCACAACCTAATAATTGGGAAAATCGTCTAGTCAAGTTCATTTTATTTAATTTTCATTCAGCTCCCAGTGATTACACCAGCAAACTGCTGATCACATCGCTGAACTACATAAATATACAATTCCACATTGATGACAAGAAGTTACAAAATCCATCTTCCCACACATAATTGCTGAATTTTCTAATCAGTTATGCGTCGGTATTGATTTGGGCTTGGAAATTACTATTTGATTTCTAATCCATTCCTCAGAAAATTCTCAAAGCAAGAAACCAGGAAAGTGTTCTCATGAGAAAACACCATACTATAAATCAAAATCGCGCAATGTTGCCTTTTCACGTTTTCTATTTCAATTAATCACGAAAGCGCAATTGAGCCATAAATGCACACAGCTCCATAGAGAACCCAAAAAAAGAACCAATAATAAAAAAGAACACGCATCAGTGAATTTGAAATGGGACTGCTTACAGGATCGTCCTGAGACGGGTGAGAGGAAAAGAAGACAGAGAGAGTGGCGAGGAAAAGAAGCGTGAACATGGCGGAAGCAAAGATCCGGTAGCTGAAGAAGCTTCGGAGTGGCGATCCGCCACCAATTCCAACCCGGCCGCCACGGACCGTCCCCGCCATCACGATCACCCCAGAACAAATCTGTGAATAGTTAATAATGTGGGTACATGCACAAACTAATCAATCCTCAGCCACTTTATGAGACTATAGATATGAAATGAATAAACACAATGTGAAATGCCGAGAGAGTCGGAGCTCTTGTGTGTGTCTGCTTTCGTACAGGCCTACAGATACACTGAGATTTATGCGTATTACTCCTGCGTGACTGTGTGTGTCTGAGAGAGAGAGAGAGAGAGGGAGATAGAGAGAAAGAGAAATGAGATCTGAGTCTGAGAGTGTGAACAGTGTATCTATCTATGAGGAGGAGGGAAGCAACAAAGACGAAGATACGGGGACCCGACCCGTGTTGGGGATGGTAGGACTAGGACTAGGATCTCGCTCCTCATAGTCGACGTGGAGCTCTTTTGTCTTTTTTATTATTTATTTTCCTCCCCAAATCTTCCTTTTATTTCTCTTTTAGTCCCTTTTTAATCGTCTTGTTCTTCATTTGGGATTGCTAATATTAAGGCTTTTTTAGTTTTTACCATCCAATTACTCTCAAATCTTTATACATAAAAAAAGAAAAGAACAAATGTTTTAGCAAATCCAAAAATGCACAAAAAAATATTACTTTCTTTTATTTAAATAAAATATATAAACCATTCATCTCGAGAAAATATAATCATATTTCATTGTAAATAAATAAAATCAAATAATAATATTTAGAATAAATTACAATGGACTTTTTAAAATTTATTATAATTATAGATATTTTTTATTATTTTAAAAATTATAAATACTCCCTTAAAATAATAAAAATCTCCTTTTGATAGCTTATTATAAAAAAATCTTTATTAGAATATTTGTAATTTCATAAGAGTATTTATAATTTTTCAAAAAACGAGAAAATATTGGTAATTAATACAAACCTTAAGAGAGTCCTTTGTAATTTGCCCCTAATATTTATACAATATTATAATTTTACCATTTCCTAAGGATGTATGCTTTTATGTTGCTGTAGTAATTGTTCCAATCCATCAATTATGTTTTCTATAATTCCATAAAAATTTAAGAAAAATTAGAACTATCCCTCATAAGGTATGGCATAATTACGAATACCCAACTAGTTATTTAAAAAATTATCAATACGCATTAATTTTAACGGTCGTCTAACTATTAGTCCGTTTCGTTAGCCTCCATTAAGTTTTCATCCATCTATGTAGTGTACGGATCAAAATGTCTTGTTGACTAAAAATTATAATTTTATTTATTATTTTTTATTTTTTTATAATTTTTAAATATTTTTTTCATCCATTCTGTTGAAATTTCTTTACAAATTTTTAATTTTTTAAGAAAAGAAAAATAAAATAAAATAAGAGCATAATTGACAATTTCATACCCCCATCTAAGGATTACATAATTCCATCAAATATTAAGGGTATTTATAATTTTTCAAACAATGAGGGGTATTCGTAATTATGATAAATATCTGGAGAGCTTGTTGTAATTTATCCAAAATTTAATTAAAAATATAACCTTCTTTCTCTATATATTGTTACCTCTGAAATTCTTATTTTTTAATTTTTTATTAATTATTTAATCTCTGTAACAACTATATACAGTATTTGATGCATCTCTCTTAAATATATATATAAACATTAAATATACTGTATGTATAAAAGTTATTACACATGTATCGGTAATTATTCCCTCCCAAATCCCAATATTATCATGCATCGTTAGTAGTTATTAGTTAAGCGCTTTGGCTTTATCAATGTTTTCTCCGTTCGTCCATAGGACCTAAGTGACTATTTATAAAGTTGATGGGAGAAAAATACAATTGAGAGAGTTGAGGGGTTAAAGTGTTATTTTTAGCTAAAAAATAATATAAAGATACAATAAATGAAACGGGTTTGAGCTGCTGCTGGCCGCTGAGCTTCCGCAAAACGAATATAACTGACTTTGAGAATTTGAAACAATGATTCGTGAATCAGCTCTGTTTTGTAGTACAGGAAATTATCTGCAGGAGGGTTACTGGTTCAGATTTCCAGGTTGAATCCCTAAGCATATGAATTTCTATACATTTGAATGCCTGTTTCTCCTGGAAATTTTTGTGTAGCAACATTGCATTGTTTCATTCATAGAATAACTAATCAGTAACCCGTCGTTTTGTTCGTAGTTTTGTAGTGTAAATTATACCGTTATTGCTTATTATGAGAAATTCGTCGCACATTGGTTACAAGGTTGTTTTTTGTTGATTTCTATTTGATTTCCAGGGTAAACATTATTCCTTATGCTTTGTGATGACAACAGTGCTTCATCAGAGTAAGCAGTATACGTGAAGAAAGCATTATGGACACTATTTGTTTTTACACGATTGAACTATTTAAAAGAGGGTGAAAAGTAGTAGTATAATATTCAATAGGCACGATGTTTTTGAAAATTTGATTTGCTGGACCTACTTTCGATCAAACTGGAGGAGAAAATGTCCAGGAAATGGTTGAATTGCTTGCATGCTCATGTTATGCATATTGGAGCTAAGCTTTATACTTGTTTTGCCCACATAATTTCCTTAATCTCTATGGAGGGGAATGTCACATTCCGATGATTTCTTTGACTGCGTTCCCCTTCAAAAATCTCATGTCCAAATGAATACAGAACATTAAATTCGATAAAAGAAGTATGATGAAATGAGAGAAATAATGTAACAATAGGTGCTACTATGTATAAAGCTAGTTAAATTATTTGAAAAGGACAGTGAAATTTTCTACTAAATTATTATGCTAATCTGTAAGCAGCAAGCCAGAGGAAGGAATCGGCAAAGAATCCAGACACGATTAGAAGAAAACAATTATAGCCGAGGCTCATATTACCATAGCTTTTCCTGGAGGAGGTGAAGATGATAAGATCAACCAAAACTATCTTCCTTAATTGCCAATTGAAGAAGACTCTGTATATGTGGAGTGGTCCCCCAAACACAGGACTTATAGTTTAGTCAAAACAAGTTAGAATGCTCTCTATAAAGGTTTTTGGTAGGTCATGCATTTGATGTTTTGCCTTTCTTCTTCTTCTGCTTGTTTATCCTATACAATTACAAATTTTTTCACACCGTTATTCACCTGGAAGAGGTACTACATTCCACTTGAGGCAATATTGCTTGGAATTCTGGGACTTTAAGTTTTTCTTCCATTTTTGACTGCTTTATCATGTACTCTAGTTCTTTTTCTAAATCTAGGCAATCATTGTTCAGATTTGGGAGTGTCAGAGTTGGGAGTCCAAATATATTCTAACAGGCTAGTTCCTAGCTTAGCTTACAAGACTAACTCTTGTGTATGAAGTGCGTGAATAGTGTCTGCATGTGTAAATGGACATTCACTGAGTTGCTGCAGGTTCAGGAAATTGGGGACCCTGGACATGTACAAATTGAGCTTCTTGATGACAACTGGATTTATTTAATGAAGTTTTTATTGCATCACTACTCTTATCTCATACAGATAATAATGAAAGTCTGTTCTTATCGACTGAGATAGTAACAATTGATTAAAGTGATTAAGAGAAGAAAAAATCACAGCATCCATCTCAGCAAGAAATCAGGGGACTCAAGAAGTTCAGGCCAAATTGTTGCAGGGATCATCATCAAGGCCTCTCAGGCTAGGGTAAGGACTGTTAAGCTGCATTTCAGTAAGCATTTGACGAAGCTCTGAAGCTTCTTCTTTGAGTTGAGCATTTTCCTGGAGTACTTGATCGTGACGCTCTGACACATGGTTCAGTTTGTCTATAAGTTGGTGATTCTCATTTCGGAGCCAGACAACCTGTGACCAAAGCTCATCCAAGTGCTTTTGTTTGCGCATGCGTGATCGCCGTGCTGATTCTCTGTTTGAAATCATTCTTCTTTGCTTCCTCTCGTTTATTATGCTCAATTGTTGCTCATCTGCTTCATCAGAAGTTGAATTACTGCTGAAGCATGTTGACTGAGGATTGAATTCTTGAACTTGGGGTGTCATGTGGAGTTGATATAAAGGATTAGGAAATCTGTTAAATTGATATGCCGGTGTGTTCATACTAGTCAAGCCAAAATGGGCAGGAAACTGTGTGGGGTTTGGAGGAAATAGATAATGGAGCTCAGAAACCTCAGTGGGTTGCATTGCTATAATAGTACTGGTAGATTACAGGGACAAGATTGTGGAACGAGTTCCCAGCAGATGTCAGGAAGAAGTCAGCTGATGTTTGAAGGCGAAGCGAAACTAGTGGGAAGGCGAGAATTTATAGAATGGAGAAAAGGTGCTGTGGCCCCATTTTATGAAATAAGGTACAGTAGAGTTTCTCATAGATGAGACTGCAGGACCATGATACTGAACATGTATATGTGCTTCTATAGTATCTGAACTGTTCATTCACAAAATATGATGTATAAGTCTATGCATCTAAGGGTTAATCCTGTACATGTATAAAGTGGTTGCATGCACATGATTGCCATGGAATATAATCTAGGCAATCCATATAAATTGTAATATTAGTTGAGTATTGGATAATCTTATCAAAATGAAAAAAGTGCTTGCATCACGGGTGGAGAGAGAGAGGAGGACTTAGTTTATTATGAGGGGTATAATAATTGATTTTGGGGATGTTATTGTGGGAAAATGCTCAGGAGGAAATGGGATGAGAAGTCAATCTAAAATATGGTGTTAATTGTCAGCCAAAGAAAAATGTTTTCTACTATAGGTTGGTTTTTAGCCAGCAGAGACCAGTCACATAAATTAATAGGAAGAAACCAGCTAGGAGATTGGGAATTGATAATTCCTTTTCTAAAAGTGGAAAACTTGCAAAAAAGAAATTGGTGACTCAACAGCCACTTGTGTGAAACCATCTTTAAATATACTAGATATGATGTACTCTGTTTCAATTATATTTCTATATTAGGACTCAGAAGCCCTGCCTCAGACATTGTTTGGCAGTATGACTGCCATGCTGTGGTAGAAAGGGATGTTTTAGACGTAATATTTACAAATGAATAGCACACCATGCCATTCTGTGGAAGACTGATGAGAGCATTTCATTTATGATTGGCAAGGTATAAAGTTGGATAAGTACAAAGACAATTATTGGTTATTAACCAAATTATTTTAGCATTTTATTGCAATGTTTTAGTTTAAACTGCCTGTGCTTCATTTATGATTGGTAAGTTATAAAGCTGGACAAGTACAAAGAGTGTGATTAGTTATTAACTGCATTATGTTGACTTTTTATTGCATTATATTTCGATTTAGTATGGATCTGATTTTCTATTCAAGTTGAATTGCTTGACAGATTTTGCATTTACTGATCTGGTTCATGAACATCCATTAAATTGGAACTGCTTTAGCACAAGTTTTTCCCCTAAGCTGTATCGTTCCCTAACACTGACAAATATAAAACATCAAATTTCTCAGAGTTCTCTATTTAACTGAATAGTATCAAGTGATGAGAAACTTGAGGTATAGTTAATTGCAGATATATTCATTTGGTAGATTTTGTATTTACATTATTCGGTACAGATGCTGTCTATTTGCATTCTGTGCTTACAAAATTGAGCAGATGTTTGCAGATTGGTGAAATTTACAGACTCTGAGACGATAGTGGTCAAGCTGATGGATTTATGTGGTCAAATAATTGATGCTTTTGTGAAGTCATGATAAACCATTACAATTGATTCATCACTGGAAGTCTTATTCCTCAATAGGTCAGTTTTCATTGAGTTATTTCCCTTTCTTATATTAATCAATTTAGTGGTGATCTGAATACTGCCCCTGTCTAGATCACTTTTATAAAGATCAGGTTTTATTTTAACCACACAAGTTACCCATCTTTTTACTCAGTTTAAAAATCTTGTACGGTTGATGGTGGGGATACAAAGCTGATGAGTGAATGGATGTACTTTGAAATGCATTCTTCCACTGAGAAAAAGAATTTTGTAATGCATCAAGAAGAATTCTCATGGAGGGAAATGCTCTCTCCTGCGTATTGGGTCAGGTTGAGTGGTCTCAATAGTCAACAATATCATTAGACAAAATTTGACTCCACTTTCTTTTCTTGTCTCAATTGGTTGTTCCCCTGTTTTTATTTTTCTGCTCTTCCTCTACTACATTTTCTTTCCTGATAAAAGTCTTTCCCATATTGGGGATTGAGAGTCTGAATATGATTAATGTGGTTGAATACATACATGATACATCACTCCACCTTTTTGTCTACTGTACTTGAACTAAATACTTCCTCCAATCAATTTCAACAGCAACTATTCTGGTTAATTTGATGATTTACCATCACAAGCACATCTGTTCTGCTAATCCTTGTATTTTTTCTCTTGTTCTCGTCATACTTATCTTTACACTAAGGTATTGTTGCTTTCAGATTGCCTCCAAACTTTAAAGGAATCATCCCCACATTTGATCATCCTTTGTTAAAGTTTTTGACCAAGTGACGAAGTCCAGTTTCTTGATAGACTAATCTATGGATGTTAATAGGATGCATGTCATTTCATTTGCTTTTTTCTCCTTTATTTTTGCTGAAAAGGAGCATGAACATATTAGTGTTCTCTCACCATAGTTGAAGTTGAACCTTGGAGTCTCTCAGTTGATAACTGATGACCGAATGAATCACGTTTCTTCCTGCTTTAGATGGGTTTTCAAGAAGTTGACACTAGCAAGCAATAGTTGATAAATGGTCTATCGACTGCCAAATTCATCTTGTTGAAGTAACTCAAAACTTTATATGAAATGGCACAAATAATAGTTGATTGTATTAGTTAAGGATCCCACTGTACGCAACTGATCAGTAGCTATTCATTAGAATCTAAATAGATGCGTTTTCTCGTGACTTGGTTGCAGAACTTAGCCCTTTAAAAATTAAAGATTTGGAGACGTATGATTTCAGAAAAAATAAAAAGGGGTTAGAAAAGCAAAAGATGGGGTTGGATGGAAACAGTGCCCTCTTTGATGTGAAAGAAATGATTAAATACATATTACCCACTTGAGGCACAATCCCTTGTCAGCATATCTTATCTATGTTTCAAAATCATGCTCGTATCCCATTATTTTTCCCATTATAACCTCTATATTGCCATCTAGTTTCTCTCTCTCTCTCTCTCTCTCTCTAGGTCAAAAAATCAGAAATATACTAAGTTAGGAGCCCTTTGGAGATTTAAGATGGCAAATGAATCGGATATAGAGGGACAGTGCCATAAACCAAAGATCAGAAAACTACTAATATAGGAGCTTTTGGAGATTTGAGATGGCAAATGAATCGAATATGAAGGGACAGCGCCCTAAACCAACGGTCAGGGTATTGCACGGAGGGGTGCTGGATTTAACATCTGCTCATCCCCTTTTTAGCATCACCCAATTTTTTTTTCCTTTTTCCTTTTGAATGTGAATTAAGGTTGGCAGACTAGGAAAGTGCAGGTGTATGATGGGTCTTTCTTTCTGGGCCCTGGCTAACAAGCTCGCGTGGGTGCCGGGTTCACCAACTCCCCCGTAATTGGCTACAGGTCATTTCAGCCACATGTGTCGAGTGTCGACCACACGTCTCTTGAGTCACATAAATCGCAATAGAGTGTATAAAATATATTAGATATAAAAAAAATTATAAATATAATTGTTAAAATGCCTTCTACGGAGCATTTTAACATAAGAGAATAACGCTCCGAATGACTATCGGGTATTGCATTTATGATTTTGGATGAAGATTTTTTGTGATTTGGAGAAGATTTATGTGACTTGTATAATGCAAATAATAGATAGACCTTCCCAGTTGTCTTGATAGGGCTAGAACTTTTTTCAGGTGCTCTAATCCATGATGGGGCGCTCAATTTTGTGGTACTGTCATTTGTTACCATATGCAGGCCACTCAAGTGACCTATACAAAAGTTTTCTAACAGGGGTGGTAAAGGCAAATGATTTCCACACAACAATCATGTGTTGTGCCCAATCAGGTTTTTGTCTGAACTCGTAGGGTGGAATACGGGTTAGTTCAGCTTCTTTAATTTCCCTCACTCTTTTGTGTTATCGACAAGGTGTTGGATCTTAAAAGGATAAATTGTTAACACATGATCAGTTTCTTGTATCTTGTATTAGGATATTTAATCTGATCAAAGAATAAGCTTAATTAGGTGCCGTCTAAGTTCCAAATGAAGTTTCATCACATTTCTCCAACATGTCCCCTGTAATTCATTTACGTCTTAATTAGTCATTAATGTATGTTATACGTACAGCAACAACTTAACGACATAGGATTCTCTGTCGCACTAGAAAGGGGGTTTTCTGTCTTAATTTCGATACACTAAATTTAGTGATAGAAAAGTATTACATGCCTGTATAACGCTTCCACATATTCAAAATGATGTCGCATGCAGGAATACATCCTTTCATGAAAATTCTTGTATACGAAGCGTATGGATTGTATCACATCAGCAGACACGTATGTAAGTTACATTCATGGATACCTATTACCTAACTACCCTCTTTATCTTACCTAAATTTGAGCTAGTTGTAATTTTATTTAGCTGCATAAATCATCATCTCCTTGCAACAGAATCAATAGTGCGAGCACTTAATTCAAACATGGATTGAAGCTGAAGGTGTGGACAAGGAACAACTTGGAACACTCCCAAGGAGCATGCACATTAATTATATTGATTGTGGTCCTGAATCAAAAACAAATCTAAGGTAAAGCCCCGTATTCTATATGTTCATAATGAGGTGAGGAGATTGGTTTAGTGAGGATAAGTATATCCATCAATATCGGCCAACGCCTTGTTGAATAATCATCTCCTAACTTTTGTTTCTCACTTTGTTTCACCCTAATATTAGCAATTGAATAATCATATATTACCCCCCATTTTGGTCCAATAATGAGGATTGTATAATAGCATAGGTGGGTGGTGCATTTGAATTATTTGTACCAATTTTGGACTCATTTGCATAATGTGCTTACGTACCTGGTATAAGTTCTTCATCCACTATCAATGTGGATAGAAAAAGGTGTTTGGTTATTAAAAGAAAATGGGCCACTGCTTTTCTTCACTATAATTGGTGTTAGCAAAACATTTTGGTCATTAATTTTAATGTTTATTTGTTCTTTCTCTTTTCTGTTGCTGTTACAAAGTATGATCATCTCATTGTAATATACGTACTGGGACTACTCATCTTCGACATGTGTCGAGCTATCGTCTTCACTTCCAAGCACATCTTCAAATTTGCTCCTCCTATTAGTAGAGAATAATTTACTTTTCATATTTAATAATAATTACTAAAATAGTCATTAGATAGTTGGTAGTCGTAAGGTTGCTGCAACTTTAATAACTGTTTGAAAACAAATTGGAGCTCAAAGAATGACCATAAATCATGCAAAAGAGGAAGTATACACATCACTAACTTCCTTTATACTTTGGGTACACGTAGACAATTACCCTTCTTACACAGTCTTAGGATGGCAAATGGGGTGGATACACCGCGGATCAGATTTTTTTATTGTATTTTTTATTCTATTCTGTATATATATATATATATATATGTCATGTGTGTACAATTCTTTTTTAATAAAATATATGAGGTTATTTTTATATGCATAGTGTATGTATATTGAACGGAGTAGAAATTAAAATATGATTTGAAAAAACAAAGTTCAATCCTGGTAACCAAGGCTCCATACTGGAGCTGCTTTACGATCAAGACTTGATAATTTAAATTTGAATGCCTTCCAGTAATATTATTAAAGATATTTAAAATACTTAATTCATATATTTATTAAAAAAATATCTTTTTTATTATAATGATAATTTATTAATAAATAATTGTTTATTATATCAAATATTTAAAAAAATAATCGGATCTTGCAAGTTAAATCCATTGAGTCCAAGGCAGACTGGGGATGGAGTGAGTCGGATCTTTGGTCCTTTAGAGAGATCTTCTCTAGAGATTAGTCACATAGTTAATTGTGAAGATTAGTCACATTGTTCTTTAGAGAGATCTTCTCGTCATGCCCACCTAGTTGTGTTGGTTTTTGTCAAAATTAGTTATCGTAGTATGTCGTTCTTGCTAGCATATAAAAAGAATTTTAGTGTGAGATAATGAGAAAAAAAAATTATGAACAGAACAAAATATAATTATAAATTATAAAAAATATGAAAAAAATAAGGTGAGAAAGAAATGTGGAGTAGTGGGTAGTTAAGTGGAGCAAAAAATATAATTATGAGATTATTAAAAAAATATCCGAAATTACTATTATGATCAAATTATTTTGAAGAGAAGAAATGAAATTAAAGATAAATTTAGGTATTAAAAAAAATTGATATTTTCTTTTATAATACTATAGATAAATTTGTCATCGGCGGGTTATTACCCTGCTTAGACTCGTACTAAAAAAATACTCATTATTGTTTACGGTCTATTTTTACCATACTTATGAAATATTTATTGGATCTTGATTTTGTCTAAATGATGGATAAATATTAATAAATAACAAGCCGAGATAAGTACATAATAAGAATGATAACTTAAAAGTTAGTAAAAATAAATGAAGCTAACTATGAAAATATATTTAATTTTTATTTAAAGGTATTTCAAGCTTTTTATAATTAGTAAATAAAATTTATTATTTGATATATATAGTCCAATGATTAATAAGTTTAATTACGTCATTTAATAGAACTTTGGTACAAAATTAATTGTATTATGTGGAGAGAGTGTTGTAAGCAAACAATGTTTTTGATGTTTTATTTAATTCCAAAGTTTGATTGATGTACTAAAATTAAAATTGAAGACAAGAGAGGGTGGTGGTGAAGGTGCTTGGTTTGTTGTGACTTGACACATTACCATAAAGATAGCTAGGAGCTGTATAATCATTTCTGATGCATCTAAAAATATACCTATTTCATTTAAACTATTCATTCTACCACATAAAATTGTTGTCATCTTTATTAATTGCAAAATCTTATATAACAGTTTCTTTTCCAAACATATGTATAGGTATTACTCTTTTCTTTTTTTCTCTTAATTGAGTTTAGTACTATTTATTAAGAAAGAGACATGTAGAACTGCCATGTGGATGTAAAACATTTATTATGCACATGCATCGAGTTTAATTTGATTTTTAATACTATTTATTAAAAACGTGAGGGGCCACCTTTGACTGTTAAAATGGGTTAAAAATAAAATACCCCCGAGCACACTTATTCTTGAAAAAAAGGTTACCATCTTTCTAAATTTTTCTATCAATAATGTATATTTAGAAATAATAAAAAAAATTTAAAGAAAATGAAATTTGAAATGATGTAGGTGATGGAGCAGGGAGTGGATGTTTGGTTGATTAGTAGGTAAAGTTGTGGCGAGCATTTTGGGATTGTCGTATCCGAAGAATATATAAGGAAGATGTTGATCCAAAAATGAAAATTGAAATGTGTAGAATAGATCATAGAATAGGATTAGGGGGTGGCGAGGCAAAGGCGATATGCACCCTTTTCCCTCGACATGGTTAATATTGTGGTGCCTTGTCTGTTTATTTGCAATTTCTTGTTTCATCCACACTCCCCACTGCAATCATCACATTCAATTTCAATTTCAGTATCTATTTTCTTGACATGATAAGAATATAAATCATTTTACTCTAACCTCTATCCATCCCAAATATCTTTACAATGTAAGAGTTTTAATGGGATTTCGATTTCAAAATTTTAATTTTAGTACGTATTATGTTGGTAATAAGTCGATTAGATTTGCTTTTTCTTTATAAGAGGGTGAAAGTCAATATTGGTACGAATCCATAAATAAATTATATAGTGGTGTATTAATAATTGAATAAGGTTGGATTGTGTATTTGTGGTGTTTGTTTAATAGATTGAGAGTGATGAGAAGAAGTCAAAATAAAATAATATTGAGATATTCAAAAACAGGAATGATTGAGGCAATAATCTCAAGTCCCCACAAACACACGCCTTTAAAAATATCGTAAGCGACGAATGGTAGGAAAAGTTATGGCTGAAACGCAGCCACTCGCAGGGGGTCAGACCATAATAAGGCCTTTCTAGAGGGACTAAAGTGCTTTTTCTCATTGCCCACTCACTTTTTTTTTCTTTTTTAATTTATCATTTTCTCACACGTGTGTATCTACAAACCTATTCTTTTCTAACTCTTTTTCTTTCTCTTTTTTGAACTTATAAGAAGTTAGTACTAACAATATGGAAAATTATGGACATTCAAGTATTTGAAAAAAAACAAAATATAATTTTTAAAATTTTATAAATAATTTATAAAAATTGATAGAAAATCACTTACAATTCTTAATTTAAAATCAATTTAATTTAATTCAAAAAATTTGAAAGTAAAAAATTGGGCCTGAGGGCTACGTCGAATTCTTCAATCTTCTTTAGAAGACTCCTCCCACAATCTGGATATCGCTACAAATGCAATTCAAAACACAATTCGAAATGGCCCATCTAATGAAACACAAACTTTGAAAATGCACCCCCAAGTTAATGCAATTTATCTACTTATGATATTATAAATAATTAAATTATTTCTCTATAAAAAAAATAATAGCGAGCGAAATGTTAAATTAATTTATTTTAAAAAATACAGGAAAATAAATTACTATTATTTTTATCATATTAGGTAATTTACATAATGAGGGAGCTGGTCGGAAACCTTCGCTTTCATGCTTCAGAAACAAACTCTCAAAGACGACGGAATCTCAACAGTGAAATCCTGATAGTAAAGTTGAGAATACGATCTGGGAGTTTGTGGAGAATATTGAACAACCATTCGTCTTTGCAATATGAAGAAAAACAATGCTGGCTTTGTGCACATTCAATCGACCACTGATATCAAAACGGCTTGTTGCTTGAGGAAGAAATCCTCAAAATCTTAGCATACCATTTTAGTATTTGAAAGATCGGCTCTTCCTCTCGGGAAATTTCTTCCCAACACAAGGAAACTGAGAGGCAATACAGAAGAACAGATATGCCAATGCAGCACAGTGGAACACGGGAACAATTGATAAATACAGGAGTCTGCTGGATCCTAAAACCGAAAACCATGAACAAAGCCACAAGTTTAGATATATAGAGAATATCAGCCCAATATTTGGAATGTAGGCCCCGCAATCCAATGTACCCCAGATAAACCAACTGAAGCAAACTCCAACAATCATCCATATTACAGTCAGAAAAACAAATGGCAAAACCTGCAGATAATATACAAAAACTGGCTCGAAGAAGATTGATTATTTTTAAAATGATTAATAATCCGTCAAATATTTCCAACAAAAATTGTGTCCTTTCTTGACCCCAGGGTACTGGTAGCCCTCTTCATCTCCATTTTTCTGATGCCAAGAGCAATGACTATAATAAAAGGTGGCACCCAAAAATTATATACAGATAAATGCGAT
>NC_026159.1:2498703-2500676 GCF_000512975.1 Sesamum indicum | reverse complement strand
CTTCAACAAAGTAAATGCATCTTTCATTAAGTAATTCTGAACTGAAAAAAATTAATAAAAGCAAATGCTGATTAGATATGCAAGAAACAATGCTTTTTAGAGTACAAGAGGAGGCTTGAGAAGTTTCAGAGTTAAGGAATGAAACAAACAGTTCTGATTTATATAGGGTGTACAAAATATTGAATTACATAATGGTGGTGGAGCGTACCACAATGATGTTAAGAGTAACTGATGCATGCAGTGTATTTAAACACTGCGGCAAATGATATGAAGATCAAAACAAGCTCTTGAAATGAAATAGCATTATATCGAAACTCAAATTGTGGATCATGAACAGAAATGGTCACTGATACAGGACAGACTTTCATGTGCCAATTTACAGCCGGGAGCCTACTTAATTTTCTTACTTGTTTTACATTATTCAGAAAGATATAACTCAACCTATGTTATTAGTGGAACAACTGGCATTCCAGCTGAATGCGTATGATCTTTAGGTCCACTTTACGTCATTACCCTCATATCAAGAGCCTCATATTCACTTCCCTTCTTATTGATATGACTGTCAGTTTTGTAAAATCTTCAAGTAATTCTTGAAAGAAAATTTTAACAAAATGTAAGCAAACTAAAGAATGACGCACTATATAAGCTTCAGGCTACCACTAAGAGGTATGGTAGAAGAGAACCTCTCGCATAATGAACTATGTATACGGAAAGATCACCATGACTTCATTGAAGCCAAAGGTCTCTAAATGATAGAAAATGTTAAAGACTGTCTAGAAACAAGCAGAGAAGGAAAAGTGACACCCGAATGACCGTTACTTAGAAGAGGATTTTCAAAAAAATAAATGAACAGTAGGAAAGTTTGTTAACAACAATACTGTGGCATATGGACAACAGACAGCACCAAAAAAAGAGGAGTAAAAATGGAAACACAAGGTAAGTAAGATATGTTCACAAACTTAATAGTTTGGTTCCAAGAACAATTGAGAAACTCAATGAAACTCTCTAAACATATCTGCTCATCCAGTAGTAACAAGAAACTACACAGACGGTCATAATTTTTTTCCAGACTGCAAAACCACCGAAAGGTAGGCAATTCTGGAAGCAATTGCCAAGCAATCCAACTAATTCTTGTCTTCTGATTGCTGACAACACATTGAGAAATCATTCATATGCTTGAGATGAATACAATCACAGGAGTAACTGAAATACCAAGATCTGACAACATTGATATGGCAACTCATCTCTACAATGATTCTGAAGGAATGATTGCTATCTTCTAACATCGCAGATTATAGGATACGTAGATATATTCAATCATGGATCCATATATATCCAATGTAATATCCACATAAAAGTTTGCAATCTCACCACTTTGGACACAACCAATTTTTTACATAACGAAAAAGGAAACATATATTGTCTCTAAAACCATACTCTAAGATTTGCAAGGCCTTTTCAAGGCAAAACTTCAAAATTGTACCTAACCTCAAAATCATCAACCAAGTGAGAATTAATTCCACCACCTACTCTCTCGCTCCTCCTCTTCTCATAATCTGCATCATCTGTAGGCAACTGATACCTACAGACCGGACACGTATTCCTAATACTGAGCCATGGCAAAATGCACTCCCCATGGTATAGATGGCAACAAGGCATCCTAGTCACCTTATCCCCAACAGCAAACTCATCCTTACAAACTGCACAAACAACCACATTATTGTTCTCCTCGATTTCCTCCTTCGTCAACACCACGGAAGGCAAATTCTCCACCACAGACTTTGCAGCCGGTGGGCTGCCCTTTAAAGCATTCTCATTCTCCACCAACTGCCCAAAAAGGACATCATATTGCATAGTCAAAATATAATCTTCCGGAAGATTAATGCGTGGAACTTCACCCCCATCACTATTATTTTCTTCCGAATTCTCAAACTCGAAAGTCCTCTCTAAATTATTCACCGCCAACAGAACTT
>NC_026159.1:2488670-2498693 GCF_000512975.1 Sesamum indicum | reverse complement strand
TTCCTCCACTATCATCACCTAAACTCGAGTTCTGACCTTCTGAAGACGAAATATCAGATGAAACAGATATTTCCTCAATTCGATTGATCACTGAGTTCAAATTCTCCCTCTCATCAAAATGAATTCTCTCACTCACCTCCTCCCATTCAAACTCCTCCCTCTCATGCTCGCTAGTATGATAGTTGTTGTTACCAAGTACAAAGCTATCATGATTATCATCACCGTTATTAATAAATCCTGAATTCACCTCGAATTCCTCAGAATCAGATTCAGAATCCATGTCCACCACCCGAAGGCCCAGGCTTGACCCGAGACCCGGCCCAAATCCAAATTCGAGTGCCGATTCCTCCGCTCGACCAGAATCGAGCTCCCAAATTGGGTCTTCCTCCACGGCGGGCTGACGTGGTTCGAACAGATCTGTAACGAAATTCATCTGCTCATCATCTTCTTCACCCCCAAAAAAAAAGCAACTAGGGTCCTCGAACTCGCACCCAGAATTCTCGATTTCAGCGTTCAAATCAAACCCGAAATCGAACGTCGTGGCGTAATCATCAAAGAAAGAAGGGTTCGACGAAATACTGGGAGGGGAGAAGGAATCGAAATCGAAAACAAAAGGGTTCGAATGATGATAGAATTCATCTTCCTGTGGCTCAGTTTCTTCTACAGGGGCAACGGGGCTTCGGGCCGATTGCGGTGGGTGGGGGTGGTGGTGGCGGTGGAGATTGGAAACCTCCGCCATTGGAGAAATTTGTAGTATAGGAAGTGATTGCGTTTTCTGATGTGATTTTAATTTGTTTTCTTCTCGATAAAAAAAAGACCTCTTTATGGTCTTTTTTAAACGTGTTCTTCAACCCCCCCCCCCCCTATGTATTTCAAATATAAAATCATAAAATATTCTTTTTATTTAAACTACTCAAATATTTATTAAATTTATTATATAAAAACATAATAAAAACTGTAATAATAAAGTAGAAAAGGAAGAGAGGAAATGGGAGGAGAGAAAAGAAAATACAAATATAAATAAATTAAGAACAAACGTTTCGAAGATAGATAAAAAATAAATTTAAAAGACTAACTCAATATTATCTAAATAGTCTTTTATAATTATAAATTTATTCTTTTTGTGTCCAATATTTGGTTTAGTAAAAGTTGAAAGAAACAATTGCTTGGCCCCTTTGTTGAAGATGTCAAACACTTACTCAAAGGATTGTAACCTTGTCAAATCACCAAAATCAAACATACTTTTGTCAAAAAAAAAACGTTGAATTATAAGACAGGGTAAATTACAATGAGTATTTTAAAATTTTACCATAATTATAAATATTTATTTATAATTTAAAAAATTATAAATACTTATCAAAATAGATACTCGTCTAATAAATATCCCGACAGTTCATTGTTTGGAATATTTATTATACTTATTATATTGGAATTGAGAGCAAGACTGCAAATGATCCTTCACTTAATCTATGTTTCTTACGAAATTTGGGATTCATACTCCTTTTAAAAGAATTGAGTGTTGTTGAAAAACGGAGTAGAATGGGAGATGATGATGTTTCTTGAATTCCCACCAATGTGTTTACAAAAGAATAGTTGTGGACTTAGTAATAGTGTATTATATCCTCTTCAAAAATGCAAGTGGAGTTGTTTTTGAGGTACTGTTTGTAAAGCATTTGAATTGCATAATTTTGAAGCTTAGAAAGATCTGAGTTCAGAATTTAGATTCAACAAATACAAAAGAATAGATGAAATGCGTGCTTCTGAACAAAGGAACAGTACCTATTGAGCTTGTTCATGCTCTTCTGTCCGACGGAGGAGAAATCCGCCAAGCATGAATTCAAAACCTGATGGCTGCTTATTTCTTGACCAGACTCTTCGATTTGCAGCTACACCCTCGATTTCCGAATTTCCTCCCCAACCTTCCAGTATGTTTCTGTTCAATCTCTACATTTGCACAGAGGAATCAGTCGAGCCCGTTTTACAAGAAGACATTTTCGCATATATTCCAAGAATGCTCCAATGGGAGAGCCCTGGGACCGGGCCGACAAGCACATGCTCTGATGATAGTGTCCGGCTTCAAACCCACAATTTTTGTTGCCAACTGTTTGCTCCAAATGTACATAAAATGCTCCCGCTTGGGGTGTGCTAGTAAAGTGTTTGACAGAATGTCTGACCGTGACAGGGTTTCGTGGAATGCGATGATTTTTGGGTATTCGATAAGTGGGAAAATAGGGTTGGCGCAATCATTTTTTGATTTGATGCCTGAAAGAGATGTGATTTCTTGGAACTCTTTGATTTCAGGGTACTTGCAGAATGGAAATTGCTTGAAGTCGATTGAGATATATATGGCGATGGGGAGAGATGGCGTGGGTTATGATGAGACCACTTTCGCTGTTATTTTGAAAGCATGTGCAGCTTTAGAAGATTACGATTCAGGGCGACAGGTACATGGAGTTGTAGTCAAGTTGGGGTTTCAGGCTGACGTAGTGACTGGGAGTGCAATGTTGGATATGTATGCAAAATGCAAGAGCTTAGCTGAATCACTTTGCTTTTTTTATCAGATGCCAATTAAAAATTGGGTGTCGTGGAGTGCGGTAATTGCAGGTAGTGTTCAAAATGATGAGCTTGTTGGTGGACTAAAGCTATTCAAAGAAATGCAAAGAGTGGGAATTGGGGCCAGCCAGTCTATATATGCCAGTATATTTAGGTCTTCTGCTGGTTTATGTGATTTAAGATTGGGTTGTCAATTGCATGGCCACGCACTAAAGAGTGATTTTGGAGCTGATACCATCGTTGGCACCGCCATGTTGGATATGTATGCTAAATGTGACAATTTGCTTAATGCTAGGAAGGTGTTCAACTTGTTGCCAAACCATAATTTGCAATCTTATAATGCATTAATCACTGGATATGCTAGAAGTGATCTTGGATTTGAAGGTTTGCAGCTTTTTCTGTTATTATTGAAGTCTGATCTTGGATTTGATGAAATAAGTCTTTCTGGGGCATTTAGTGCGTGTGCAGTTATCAAAGGACATTTGGAAGGAATGCAAGTACATGGATTAGCAATTAAGGGTCCCTTTCAGTACAATATTTGCGTGGTGAATGCCATTTTAGATATGTATGGTAAATGCGGAGCATTGTGGGAAGCTCGTCAAATATTTGACGAAATGGATAGAAGGGATGCTGTCTCCTGGAATGCGGTAATCGCAGCTTGTGAACAGAATGAAAATGAAGAGGCCCTATTACTATTTGTCTCTATGCTTCAGTCAGGGATGGTACCTGATGAGTTCACCTATGGGAGTGTTTTGAAAGCTTGTGCAGGTTGGCAAGCTCTGCACTGTGGGAGGGAAATCCATGGCCAAGTCATTAAGTCTGGGATGGGGTTGGACTCGTTTGTTGGAAGCGTCCTCGTGGACATGTACTGCAAGTGTGGGATGATGGAAGAGGCGGAGAAGCTTCATGACAGGATGGAAGAACAGACTTTAGTATCATGGAATGCAGTCATTTCTGGGTTTTCATCAAATGAACAGAGTGAGGGGGCTCAGAAGTTCTTCTCTAGAATGCTAGAAAATGGAATTAAACCTGATAACTTTACTTATGCTACAGTTCTTGATACTTGTTCAAATGTAGCTAATGTTGGCCTCGGGAAGCAAATCCATGCTCAAATAATCAAGCAAGATTTGCAGTCAGATGCGTACATTATCAGTACACTAGTAGACATGTACTCAAAGTGTGGAAACATGCAGGATTCTGCTTTGATGTTTGAAAAATCGTCCAAGCGTGATTTTGTGACATGGAATGCCATGATTTGTGCCTATGCCCACCATGGTCATGGAAACGAGGCTTTACAGATTTTTGGAAAAATGCAGCTTGAGAAGATAATACCAAATCATGCTACTTTTGTGGCAGTCCTCCGTGCTTGTGCACATATCGGACTTGTAGATGAAGCACTTCACTACTTCAACTTAATGCAAAATGACTATGGGCTAGAACCACAGTTGGAACATTACTCATCTATGGTGGATGTGTTAGGAAGGTCAGGACGACTTGTCGATGCTCTGAAGCTTATTCAAGAAATGCCCTTCCAGGCTGATGATGTGATTTGGAGAACTCTTCTTAGTATATGTAAGATACATGGTAATGTTGAGGTGGCACAAAAAGCAGCAAGTGCTCTTTTGCAATTGGACCCTCAAGACTCTTCTGCTTATGTTCTTCTATCAAATATCTATGCTGAAGCAGAAATGTGGAGCGAGGTGTCAAAGATGAGGAAAATGATGAGGCATGGTAGGCTGAAAAAAGAACCCGGCTGTAGCTGGATTGAGATCCAGTCTGAGGTACACATGTTTCTTGTCGGGGATAAAGCTCATCCAAGATGTGAAGAAATATATGAGAACCTGGATATGCTAATTGCGGAGATGAAATGGGATGGCTATATAGCATATGGTGAGATCACGACAAGTGATAGAGAAATGGTAGATGACGAACAAGAACTATGTGCAGTCTCCTCTTTCTAAGCTATTCTGATAAAATCTAAGGTCCAACCAGTACAACAGGAGGGCACCTAAGATCCAGTTGAAGAACTTAAAACTGGATCCACATTGGATGCAGATGAAATGCTCAACACTAATCAATTCGGAGGTTTAGGTTGTATTTAATTAGAGGACAAGCATATTGGACTAACAGCAAGTAGGTGGTCATTGCACATTGTTCAGCTAACAGAAGAGAAGTATTTCCAACCACAGCCAATAACTAATAGGAGAAGAGTTTCAACGGATTTATAGGATCTGAAAAACATAGTCCTTCTGAGGTTCCACCAAGCCTTCTTCTGTATTTGACTGTTCATGAATCAATATATAACGAGTGTTCTGTCTTCTCATGATACATTTATAAGTGCAGAAATTTAATCACAATCTCAAGAGCTGCATGCTAATGCAATGCGGCAGACTAAAGTACAGAAAGTGCACGACTGCACAAGAATCTTTTGGAGTTTCTGTAGTGAAATACCATGTGAGTTGCCTTAGTTACATAACTGTCAAAACATTTACTGACAAGGAACACTTCCTGTGCGCAAGACATCAAAAACCTTGTTGTACGGACCTAGCTTTATGTTACAACAGAAACAGTCTATAATCTCTCAGCCTTTCTATTCTGACCAAGTTTATTGCGTTGAAAATCAGCTCAAGTGAGGCAACCAATTAACCCATCAAAATCCTTCAAAAAAGCTGAAGTTTTCCCAAAGGTATAGCATCTAAACCATTTGGTCCAAGGATAAGCACCGGCTCCAATACGATTGAGCGAACCCCTCACTCTGGGAACAGGAGAGGAATAAATCCTGAAATTGCCAATAAAAGAACTACCATGCACACATACATGAACTTGATCTGCCTCACATCTATATTTCTCACAGTGTTAAGATTAGAAGCCGAATCAGTGTGTTCCATCTCAACTTCAGTTGTTGCGAAGTCTCCAGGAGCATTGCCAGTCTGAAAGCAAATATTAGTTGATGTATTAGCAATTGAAATCCAAATTTCAAATAATAATGAAGAGATAATCAGCAATTTTATCCCAAAAATAAAAAATATGTGAGAAAGTCATGGGTGGGGATATCAAAGTCATCATGGAAAGAAAATATTTCAATGAATCAGATGTTTTAAACAAGTCAAGCACTGAAACAAGCCTAAAACGACGAAACTGCGAAGGCTTCTAAAACTATGGATATCAGAAAGAGAAATTTCCAGGCTCTGACTTAAAATATAGTGTGATAGTTGATACAAAGCAAGCATCTGGAAGTAGCATAATATCAATTCGTGCACCACATATGTCAAATTGCAATAATCAAAAACAGATGCTCCTACAATGTTGCTCTAAGTGAATCATCTTTATTTGGCTGATTACTGAATGGAGAAAGCAAAACTAATTTGAAGGTGGGTCCTGCGGATCAGTCTCAAAATTTGGTTCTACTAATTACAAGAGCTGCAAGGAAATGAAAGTAGAAGAAAGATAGTAATTTGTGGTAAATGGTCATTTTTATTGCCAATGTTACTCAAGACTTGTTGCACACTTTCAATACAAACTATTTGATTATTATACTGTCATGGCACATCTACAATATGCGAGTGCAGTGATTATAAGTCAAAAGCTCGCATGTCTCAATATCCATACAGACTGTTTAGGACATTTTTGAATCAACTAAGATACCTGCAAGTAAACCATACTTATGTAATAGTTACTACAAACAAACAGGGAGTGAAATGAGAGAAGCACCAACCTCGTGAATGGTAGCTAAAGACCCCAATATTTCCTCACTACTTCCTTTTCTAGAAATTTCATTCTCACTATCATCCTCAGATAGTACAGGTTCATTTGCTTTGGCATCATGACTTCCAATTGCAGTAACTGAATGGTCCCTCTTTATTTGCTGCAAGTACATCACTGCAACTTTCTTCTCCTTTGTTAATGATGATATCTGGGAGAAAGAATAACAGAAAAAATTGTAGGACTAAAAGCAGACAGTATCAAATAACAAATGAAAACTACCATAAATTCCGTCAGAAGTTCCAAAAACTCTAGTTACAGCACCAATCATTAAAGTTCTTTTCCAGGGGCTTCTATTTTCTTTCTAACTTTTTCCCCAGCAGGCATGTACATGCCTAGGTATCTGTTGAGTGGCTCATGAAAAAAATAAAATAAAAGATAATTCAAAAAACTTGTTTCTACAACAATGAAGATAGAATAAATTACCAAACGTTTTTAGACGTACGAAGTTCAAGTCGCATAGCTTTATCCCATTCTTCTCCATATATTCTTGAACTTTAAAACTCGCTTAAAGGAGTGTTCAAGGTTGTATGACATTCTGCATGGAACTTTATCAGGCAACATGCTGTCTCATCTATCCATGACAAATCATATGCCATTAACTAACAATTCCATTTAAATTCTGTTTACAATAAAGTGAGTTAAAATTCCCCATTCTTTGGCGAAAAGATTTTCTGTTTGCTTCTTTGTCCAGAAAAATTAAGAACTTGCTCTGGAGTAGAAAGGGAGGAAAAATCAGAAAAGACGCACAAAGATTTAAACCTAACATATGAAGAAAAATGCCTGTTTATTAGTAACCAACTTCAGGACTTAAGTATGAATAGATAATACGTACCTGCTTATGAAGCCGTTCTCTTTCAAGAGCTAGCTGCACAACTAAATCTGCAATTAATTTAGTCCGCACCCTAATATCTTTCGCACTTTCTTTTTTTGCTTCATCAGCCTGATGCAAAGACGTCTCCAAGTGTTCAACTCTACGCCTTAGAAAAGTTACTTCTTCAATGAGTTCTGCATTGGACTCAGACAATATTATACATTTCTCTTCAGTACTCTCAATCTCACTTTCAGCCCTCGAAACCTTTAACTTTAGATCTTTTATTAAGTTATCCATATCCTTGATTGTGCAATCTAACATGCTTAGCTTCTCTTGACTAGCTTCAGAAGATGCCACTGCATGCAGTCGCTGAATTTCAGAGTCCTTCAACTGCTTCTCCAATTGGTCCACCCTCTTAGTTGAATCAGCAGTGCTACTCTTCATGCGGCTCATCTCTTTATCAAGCTCCATCTTAGACTCTCTAAGCAATTTACATTCAGCTTCAATAATCTCAGCTCTCTTTTCAGCTTCAATAGCTTTTCCTGCCAGTTCTTTGTTTTGCTCTTCCTTCACATGGTGTAGTTGAGACTCAGATTCCCTCAGTTTCTGCTCTATTGCGTTAACCTTTTCCACAAGTTCAGTCCTGGAAAACTCAGAGCCCCGCAAAGCACAGTCTTTGTCTTTCAACTCCTCAGTAAGATCTTGAAGTTTGGATCTCAACTCCCCTTCTCTCTGAACTGACCCATTTATACTAAATTGTGCCATCTGGATTCTCCCGAATAGTTCTTTCGAGATCCCCAAGAGGATTTCTGCATTATTTTCTGCCTCGAACAGTCTTTCCCATATATCTTCAGCTTCTTGTTCCATACAGAAGACTTCTTGTTGTAGCTGAAGTTTTAGATCTTCTTCAGTTTGTCTAGACTCAGTTAGCTTCTTCTCAAGATCCATTTCCCGGGCCAGAGACTTCTCCAGCATTTTCAAGATATTTCTCTGCTGCTCTGCAGTATGCATTCTAATCTTTGCATTTGAATCTTCAAAGTTATCATTTTCCAAACTCTTGTCATCTTTCCCTGCCAACATCCAGTAAATCATTAGACAAAAGAAAATCATTTCCTAAGATTTACAGTTTTAGAGAGTGGTGATTCAGGCTAAACACAGATATGAAAATATGTTAGCGGATGCAACAGTAACATAAATAAGAAAATGCCGAGAAGTTTCTCTGCCTGATGGCTGTTTGGGACTGAAATCCAATTAAATTTGCAAAAATTAATAAAACTAATATTGTTCGAAATGCAAAAGAACATTAAAAATCATCCAGGTAACTCCAAGAAACATGGACTCAACATAATGATAAGATCAAATTGAATCAAGGATGTCCAATCCCAACCCCAACCAGCTGCACCCATGAGGGAGGTTTGATAATTTATATCAAACTAGAGATTAATAAGAAAGGGAAGCACATTACATTTTTCCTCTCCTGAAGAAGCTAACAAGATCCTGCGGAAATTGGCAGACTGCACCTTTAAGCCTGCAACCTGTTCAAATGAACGCTTCAGGGAATCCCCACAATCCTGCAACTTTTCTTCCATTTCCTTAAAAGAATCACCCAGCTGCTCGAATGAAGCCTGGAAACCAGCAATCTCAGTCTGAAGAGCAGACAGAAAACTCTCCAGTTCCCTGACTTCAGAGTCCAAAAAACCATATAAAAGGTCAAATTCTAATGCTTTCTCAACAGGACCTTCAGAATTATGCTCTTCCTCCGATGCAAAAGCCTCAAAATCATTTTCCCTTGAAGCCACATGCATAACAAGTATTTCCAAGTTAACCAACTTTTCAGATGAACATGCTAAATCTAGTTCAACCCTAGTTAAAACTTCTGCTGCACTTTCTAGCTCACGAGTAGCATCTCCACCGGATGAGACAGCTTCAAGTGAATCAATGTTATTTGACTCAGCCTCCACTTCATTAGAACTGACATTTTCAATAGAAGCAGGTCTGTCTTGAATACTGTCGGAAATCATTTCAACTGTTCCAATCGGCTCACTTTAGATCCTGAAAAAGGAATGATTCTGTATTACAATATTATGGATGTCAATTGAAGGTCACACTCTCCCGCAAAAGATGACTCAAAAGGGAGAAAATGACTAACAGCATGAAAATTATTCTACAAAAGTATTTAAAAGTAACTTACAACAAACCAAGTCTAGACGAAGTCATGGGACTTGTTCACCACAACATTTGTGTTGAGATAGAGATGTTTTGACATTAGTTGTTAACCAAGCTAAAACATTTATATCAAAGAAATGTTTAAACCCATCAATATTAATTTTACGCACTTATTATAAATGCTGAACGACATACAATGTCTTGTGCTAAGAGACGTTTATCTTTCTCTACATAGTTATTTCTTTATTTAAGTGAGGAAGAAAAGACTAGAAACGGAAAATAAGGAACAAGAAAAGAACTAAACTAGACATATTTTTATTTTGCAAGTAGAACTCTAAGGATTTTGCTTGTGCATTAAATTGCTTCTTTCAGAATAAACTAATAAGCTCACCACATTAGGAAAAAAGAAGATAGAAACTTTACCCAACGGAACTGATGCTGACAGACACATGAACCGCCAGCAATCCCTTCATCACATAATTCATGAGTTGAGAACTATAATCATGGGAGCAGTGACTCAATGAAAACAATGCCCTACCATGGTTCTCATTTTGCTTTATTCATTCATCCTACCCCCATCCCTCAAATCCTTCAATGAATCTCCTCCCCCAAAATCATACCTAATATTTGCATCTACAAGCCCCTCAGTGAACTCTAACATAGCAAGCTTAAAGAAAAAAAAACAACAACAACTGCAGCTCGCTTTACACGAATTCTAGAGCAATCTC
>NC_026159.1:2480383-2488660 GCF_000512975.1 Sesamum indicum | reverse complement strand
ATAGGATTAAAAAAATAAATACACAAAAAACCTCTTCGCTTCATAAATTTGAAAAAAAAAAAAGAAAACGGTGATAAAAACAGCACACGCATAAATACGATATGATCGAAAAACATAAAGTACCAAAAATTATACATATAAAAATTTGAGAGCTTACCGTTTAGAAAATTTGGGTTGGTTGACAGTGAGAGTGGAAGTAAAATTTTAGTTTAATTGTTGTGTCGTTGTTAGCTGATTCATATTCTTTTCTATTTTGAAGTTTTATTTTTATTTTTGGTAAGAGTAACCGACCTGGTCACACTACTCTAGCCCACTGACGCTTGCACGTGATCACGTGCGGGCAGCATAACACTACATGAGTTTTCAGATTATTTTCAGCACTCTCTTATACGACCTATACTTACATTATTATTGACGTCAAGTCACTTAAAATACATACATATGCCCAACTCCCCAACTACAATTTCTTCTGCCCCAAATATTCCTCTTATTATGCTTTCAACCCCTCTTTATACTACACAATGCATTTATAGGGGTGCAACAAAATCAAATTTAATTCATTGCTTGTGCACACCATATTTTTCGTATGCCCAATTTAATAAATATATACAACTATACAAGCATTTGATAATCTTTTCTTTCTTTCTTTTTTTTTCTTGAAATGTGATTCGGGTCGAATTATTCGATCTCCTGAGACGGTCTCACCGCTGTTCGACTAACTCTTCCGGAACAGGTTTTGGATCCCCTGAGAATAAAACAAGAACCGTGAGCTCGTCGGGTATGTCCCCGACAATGACCCTCCGACGCTCAAGTTAGGTTGATCGAGAGAAATGTATTCTATCTCAAAGTTCGATCTCAATAAATGTATAGCAGTTACCTCATTTATGGCGTATCGGGGTCTATTTATAGTACACAGTTGTACGGCAAGTACTGGGCCACGTGGCCTCATCTGGTTGATCCCATTCTAATCGAACGGCCGTCATTGTCCGGGTCTTCTGTCAGCTCCTACGACCCGGGTCGGGTCCTCTGCGACCCGCCCGTTGTGAAGTACGCGGATCCGATCGCGGAAATGACCATGCTACCCTTAATGAAGGGCTTTTCAGTCTTTTTGCGGGGGGATTATACATACACCCATCATTACTCCCCCACTTTTTCAAAGTGCAAGTTCGTTGCCTTTGAGGAAGTCGAACCGTCGCGTCCCTCCCCCACTTTTTCAAAGTGCAAGTTCGTTGCCTTTGAGGAAGTCGAACCGTCGCGTCCGTTGATCGCGTACACGTGGCAAGATCTCCTCAGTTCGTCCGGGCGCGTTGTTCCATAGTGGATCTCCTATAAATACCGCCTCATTTGACTTCTCGGCCCACCTCACGCAAAGACTTCCAGCGACCAAGGCTCACAACCACGAGTTCGTATTCGATCTGCGGCTTCCAGAGTCATCCTGCTTTCAGGTACGATGCCTTCCAGCTCTAGCTCGAATTCTGAGTCGCGATCTGGCCCTAAGCCACGATCTAGATCAGGGTCATCATCTCGTTCTGAATCTGCTTCTGGGTCCTCTTCCGAGTCTGGTTCTGGTTCGTCCTCAGGGTCCGGGTCTAGGTCTGTCTCTAGGTCTTCGCATGGGTCGTATTCTACCTCTCCCAAGAGGAATAAGAAGTTTTCGGCCACCAAACTTACGGATAAACAGGCTGGACCTTCGGTCCTTGCTAAGTTCCAGGATCGGCTCGCTAAAAACCCTTGGGAGGCCGTGGTCAGTACGGTTAGGGTTCCTGTAAATAAGATTAGAGAAAAGTACCACATCCCCTCCGATTTTGACATCCTGATCCCTGCTGCCTTCGACCGTATGCATCGCCCTCCCGAGGGGTTCACCGCTTTTTCTATCAAACACCTCGATGCCGGGTTGAGATTTCCTCTGGCTCCCCCGGTGGCCGCGATCTTGAATAAATTGGGGTTATGCCCTATGCAGCTTTCCCCGAATTCCATTACCCATATAAATCTTTTTGTGGTGATGATGCGATATCTAGATTTAGACCCCAGTTTTGATAATTTTTTGAGTTTATATTCTTTCACCACCTCGAAGCGATCTGGTAGTCGAGGTTTTTTCTATCTTTCGGCCAAACCAGATTGCGGGTATCTGAGCGCCCTGAAGTCGAATGTAGGAGCTTGGTTAGATCGCTACATTTTCATTCGACCTCCTAGTGGTGTCTGGCCTTTCAAGAACGAGTGGACTAAGTATAAACCCCTTCCGAAAACCTGTGGTGGGGGGCTGGAGGGTGACCAAATAAGGAGTCTGACACTTTATAAGTATGATCCCAAGAAGCTTCTCAATGAGAAAGTTTTGCAATTGTCTGGGCTCTCTCCAGCGTCCCTTCACATCGAAGAGTCCTTAGGTGATTTTCTTCTTCGGTCTCACTTGCTTTCATCGCTGTAGTGTTCGCGTATGCTAACTTTTCTCTGCTCGCAGATAGTATCATCATGAGCACGCGCACGGCTATGCGGCGGATCACGGCCCAAAACAAATCCAAGAAGGGGGGTGAGATCGCCAGTTCCTCGGATCCGAAAGGGAAGGGCAAGGCGGTTGCAAGTGCTAAAGATTTATCTTCGATCCCACCTTCCTCCAAAACGCTCGCCATTGCCACTCCTGACGGGCAACAACCCATTGCAGTCGATAGCGAGGGTACACCTTCCGGCCCCGATGATCATCTCGGTTATAACTCCTCGGAGTTAGACCTGGGTTTGGACGAAGCGAGCGGGGGCCACGGGATCGATCAGGGAAGCCCAGGTCTGCCTGAGGAGCGATCTAAGAAGAGGAGGCGATCCCCCCCGAAGAAAGGACAAGGGCCCAAGTCCAAGTTAGGGCCTGGCGATAAGGGCAAAATGAAGGAGCCCGCTGAGGCCTCTCACCCTCCTCCAAAATCGCATGGCCCGAGCGTGCTGAGCAGGATGGCTAAGGAAGCCGCAGATAAAACCAGCGTTGATGAAGATCGGGACAAATTTTTGAGGGTGGCGCAGCTCGCCACATGTTGGGAGGATAGCCGGGCATCTCTTCGAGGTAATGTGCCGCCTCCCGAATGGCAGGATATGTCGAGCTCATCGCTGTATGGCGAGGCCGGAGGGGATACTTTTGCAGTCTACAATTCATTCGTCTCCGTTCGCGATCAGGGAGCACTTGTACCGAATAACCCTATTCGGCTCGAGGAGTTCGCAGCCCACTCCCTGGTCCAGGTATTTCATCGGTTGGTTTCCTTCGATCTCCCCTCTTTTGTGCTATTCATTGCTTTTGGTTTTGCAGGCTATGACCTTTCTTCGAAGTTTGAGCCTCAAATGCACCCATTACCGGAAGAGTTACATTCAGACTGATCAGAAGGTGCAAGATCTGAGGTCTCAACTGGCCGAACGAGACGAGACAGAACGCAAGCAGGAGGATAACCTGCTGGCCTTGGGGGACGAGGTGCAGAAGTTGCGAGCCGAGCTCGATGTTGCCAAGAAGGAGAAGGAGATTCTTCGTTCTGAGCAAGAGGTGGCCCTGGCAGAGGCCAAGAAAGAGGCGTTCGAAGCCGGACGTGAGGTCGGCCTCATTGAAGGCCACAAGCGTGGGTTGGAGGAAGGCCAAGCTGGTCGCATTCTGGTTGAAGAGCATCAGCGAGCTTTGGCCGATTCCCGGATGTCTGCGGTTCGTGATTTTTTGAAGACTGACACCTTCACGACCGCTCTTGAGATCAAGTCTGCGGACTCGTTTGCCAAGGGCTATGAGACCTGCCTGTCTCAAGTCGAAAAGCTCAGTGGCTTTCATGAGTCTTTTGACCGCAGCACGCTTGACATCTCGCTTGATGGCGACCTTCAACCTCTTCCTCCGGATCCTGAGCTAAAAGACGATGAATTTATGGTCCTGAGGGACGAACTGGAGGCCGAAGCTGACGCCTGATTAGTCCCGATTCTTCTATTTTGTGGTAGGATTCTGAGCTGATTGATCCAAATGTAAATCCTAGAAATTGTTAGGACATCATTTTTTGTACACAGGAGGATGGGGTAGAAATTTTGGTAACCCCTGTATATGACGTTTTGTTGAATGAAAAATGAACTTTTGTCAGCTCGCTTCCTTTGCTATATTTTCACATTTTCTTACAGTTCGCTTTTTGCTTGTGATCGTCTTTTTCGGATCGCATATTGGACGCGTCTTTTTCAGTTCGCGTTTTGATTGCGTGCGTCTTTTTCAGATCGCATATTGGACGCGTCTTTTTCAGTTCGCGTTTTGATTGCGTGCGTCTTTTTCAGATTGCACATTGGACGCGTCTTTTTCAGTTCGCGTTTTGATCGAGTGCAAGTGATGACAGTAATGTACGCACGAACATAAGCACAAAACAAATGTAAGCACAGAAACTTTGATAAATCTCGTTGTGTAAATTACAAGGGTTGTGAATACCCAATAATACAATGTTTAAAATGGATGCGATCTTCCTAACCTTTGAGAATTAACAATCTGCTAGAACTCTCCCCGTGTAGTTTTGTTCGATCAGTCACCTTGTTCGACCCTTTGGTTGATGACCTTTCACAGGCTCCTTGCTCGATCTGTTGACGGCCTTTCACAGGCTCCTTGTTCGATCCCTTGATGGCCTTTCACAGGCTCCTTGTTCGATCCTTCAGTTGATGGCCTTTCACAGGCTCCTTGCTCGATCCTTCAGTTGATGGCCTTTCACAGGCTCCTTGCTCGATTCTTCAGTTGATGGCCTTTCACAGGCTCCTTGTTCGAGTTGACGGCCTTTCACAGGCTCCTAGCTTCAGGCGTAGAACTTCTTCAGGTTTTGTATGTTCCAAGGGCGTGGTAGATCGCGACCTTGCATGTCTTGCAACCTGTATGTACCCTTCTTTCTGATCTCGGTCACTTTGTAAGGGCCTTCCCAGGGTGGTTCTAGCTTTCCCACATGTTTTGATGCCTCCACCTTCTTCAGCACAAGATCTCCTACCTGCAGCTGGCGCGGTCGAATTCTACGATCATGGCTCTTCATCATTAGGCCCTTGTGATGCAGGATTCGGGCATATGCAGCCTCTCTTTTTTCTTCGATGATGGTGAGGTCGAAGCTTCGTTCGGCTTGATTCGCCTCGGGCTCGTACTGCATAACTCTTTGCGATTCCTCCCCTATTTCCGCAGGAATGATGGCCTCGGTTCCATATACCATGCAGAAAGGGGTTTCACCCGTGGCGGTTCGTGGCGTTGTTCGGTAAGCCCACAAGACCCCGGGCAGTTCGTCGACCCACGACCCCTTGCTCTCGAGGCGAGTCTTCAAATGCTGCAAGATCGTTCGGTTCGTCACTTCGGTCTGCCCGTTCGCTTGAGGATTTGCAACTGCTGTGAAGTGTTGCGCGATCTTCAACTCCTTGCACCATTCTGTAATTTTCCGGCCCTGGAACTGCGTGCCGTTATCAGATATTAATATTCGAGGTATTCCAAATCTGCATATAATATTCTTCCAAATGAAGTTGATGACTTCCCTCTCCGAGATTTTGGCTACCGCTTCTGCTTCGACCCACTTGGAGAAATATTCGACCACTACAATGATGAATTTCTTTTGGGCTTGTGCGGGAGGAAAAGGTCCTACGATGTCAATTCCCCACTGGTCAAACGGGCACGCTATCTTGATCGGTTCCATCGGTGTTGCCGGTTGATGTATCAAAGAAGCGTACTTCTGGCAGCTCTCGCATTTCCTCACCAGGTTCTTGGAATCTTCGACCAACGTGGGCCAGAAATAACCTTGCCGCATCACCTTCTAGCGACCTCGCTCCCGAATGATTACCGCAGCTTCCTTCGTGTATTTCCCGCATCACGTACAGGGCTCTCTCTCCATCCAAGCATTTCAGGAGGGGGCCATCCACTGTTCGTTTGTAGAGTTGACCATCCAACAACGTGAATCGGGTAGCGCGAAATTTCACTCTTTTTGCTGCTTGTGGGTCGATGGGCAGGATGCCTTCTCCAAGATACCGTATGATCTCGCTCATCCACGATTCGGCCTCTGAAACGACCTGAATTTCTGTTCCGCTCGTGAGCGCCGACCGGTCGCGCACTACTGCAGTGATTTTGCGATCTTGGATTCCATCCATTGCTGCCCCAAATTTTGACAGAGCATCTGCTTTGTCGTTTTCCGCTCGGGGAACTTGTGAAAGCGAGCATCCACAAAATTTTCTCATCAATCGCTGCGCGATCTCTTTGTACTGTGTCATGGTTCTCTCTCTTGTCTCGTATGCTCCTTCAATTTGCATAGCGATCAGCTGAGAGTCGGTAAAAACCTCCAGATCGCGAGCGCCTGCCTCATACGCTAGCTCCAGCCCTAATACCAATGCCTCGTATTCCGCCTCATTGTTCGTTACCGGGAATGATAGTCGAGCAGCCACTTCTATCTCGATGCCCTCGGGTCCTTGGATCAATATGCCCGCTCCTCCGTTATTCGCATTCGAAGACCCATCTACGTGCAGCATCCACCTCGAACAGGTATGGTCGGGAGCCTCAGGTTCTTTCGGATCGCTGGACAACTCTGTGATGAAGTCCGCGAGCACCTGTGCCTTCTGGGCCGTCCTGGGCTGGTATTCGATATCATGTTGCCCCAATTCGACCGCCCATTTGATTAATCTTCCGGAGGCCTCTGGTCGAGACATCACATGCTTGAGGGGGTGGTTCGTCAGCACTACTATTTTATGCGACTGGAAATATGGCCGCAATTTCCGGGCAGTCACTACTAATGCCAGAGCGAGCTTCTCCATCTCTGAATACCGCAATTCCGCCCCTTGGAGCATTTTACTGACATAGTAGACTGGATTCTGATTGTTAGCCTCTTCCCTTATCAACACGGAGCTGACCGCGTTCTCGGACACTCCGAGATATAAGAATAGCGTCTCCCCTTCTTTAGGATTTGCGAGCAACGGGGGTTTGGTGAGATACTCCTTCAGTTCTTGTAAAGCCTGTTCGCATTCTTGAGTCCATGCGAAACTCTTGGGTTTCCTCAAGGCTTTGAAAAATGGTAGGCTTCTATCTGCTGATCGCGATATAAACCTGCCCAAAGATGCAATTTTTCCGGTAAGCTTCTGCATATCTTTGATCGAACTTGGCGATCTCAGGCCCATAATGGCTTGTATCTTTTCTGGGTTCGCTTCTATTCCTCTTTCACTGATCATATACCCCAAAAACTTCCCACCTGTCACTCCAAATATACATTTGTCCGGGTTGAGTTTCATTCCATGCGACCTCATGATGCTGAACGCCTGAGAGAGGTCTTTGATGTGATCCTGCGATCTCTTACTCTTGACCAGCATGTCATCAACATATACTTCCATGGTTCTCCCGAGCAGGTCACCAAACATCTTATTAACCAATCGCTGGTAGGTTGCCCCCGCATTCTTCAACCCAAATTGCATCATGTTGTAGCAATAAATCCCTTTATCCGTAACGAAGGAGGTTTTGTCTCTATCCTCTTCTGCCAGTTGGATCTGGTGATATCCTTGGTATGCATCCATCATTGAAAAGAGTTCGAACCCTGCGGTCGAATCCACCATGGTGTCGATCCGAGGTAGCGGGTAAGGGTCTTTGGGGCACGCCTTATTCAGATCCGTGAAATCCACACACATCCGCCATTTTCCCGAAGATTTTGGGACGAGCACTACATTGGAAAGCCAGTTCGTGTATTGGATTTCCGATATATACCCAGCTTTCTGCAGCTTCTCGACCTCTTGCCTGATAGCGTCGTTCTTTTCCCTGCTGAAATTTCTCTTTCTCTGCTGCACAGGTCGAGCAGTGGGGTCTACATTCAACCGATGTACGATGACCTCTGGGTCGATCCCGGTGAAATCCGACGGACTCCATGCAAACATATCCGCGTTCTTTCTTAGAAAGTCGATCATGGCCATCTCCCCTTCGTTGAGACCGGAACCTATCCTGGTCGTTTTGCTGAGGTCCTCTGTAGCGAGCTGAACAGCCTTGTATTCTTCGCTGGGTTTCAGGTGTTCAGCTTCATATGGTCGGGGCTCCGCGTCCTCTCTGACCTTCTGTTTCTTCGACCTCGGTTCCCCCTTTATCGACAAATTGTAGCATTTGCGAGCCTCCTTCTGGTCGCACGATACCTCTCCGATCCCATATTCAGTGGGGAATTTCACCCCCTTTATCATTGTAGCATTTGCGAGCCTCCTTCTGGTCGCACGATACCTCTCCGATCCCATATTCAGTGGGGAATTTCATTTCCATATGGTATGTGGAGATAACCGCCCTGAACGAATTCAACCCCGGCCGACCCAGTATGA
>NC_026159.1:2422276-2478285 GCF_000512975.1 Sesamum indicum | reverse complement strand
ACTATAGCCTTTCGGCTTGCCTCGTCTATCATTCTTTGCAACTCATCCTGAGTGATTTGGATGGTTGCACCTGCTCCTCTCCTGGGTGTTTCTTCCTCGGCGGCATTTCTCCTCGATGAACCCTCCATAACGATAGAATTCTCAGAGTTCCCACAGACGGCGCCAACTGATCCGGGTCGAATTATTCGATCTCCTGAGACGGTCTCACCGCTGTTCGACTAACTCTTCCGGAACAGGTTTTGGATCCCCTGAGAATAAAACAAGAACCGTGAGCTCGTCGGGTATGTCCCCGACAATGACCCTCCGACGCTCAAGTTAGGTTGATCGAGAGAAATGTATTCTATCTCAAAGTTCGATCTCAATAAATGTATAGCAGTTACCTCATTTATGGCGTATCGGGGTCTATTTATAGTACACAGTTGTACGGCAAGTACTGGGCCACGTGGCCTCATCTGGTTGATCCCATTCTAATCGAACGGCCGTCATTGTCCGGGTCTTCTGTCAGCTCCTACGATCCGGGTCGGGTCCTCTGCGACCCGCCCGTTGTGAAGTACGCGGATCCGGTCGCGGAAATGACCATGCTACCCTTAATGAAGGGCTTTTCAGTCTTTTTGCGGGGGGATTATACATACACCCATCAAAATGTCTATTTTATCTTTCAATTAATTTTCTCCATTAATTTTATAAAAATATTAATTCATATTCATCAAAATGAGGAAATCACACGTGAAAGGCAAAAGCGCCTCTAGGCACCCAAGAAATGTCTTTCTAACGAGAGTTTCAAGTACCTATTACTAGTTAATTGATTCAATGTAACTTATAGTTGTTGGAAATATTTCGCCCATGCCCACCTGATACACCCCTCACTTTGAGCGCAGCCCAAATGTGCTGCCTCGATCCATCTCCATTTCTCAACTCACTAATCTAATTCAGTTTATCGATCCACACCCATTATCTGACCCGAACCTACCACTTCTACTTATTTGTTGTGCTAATCCTAATTTCTTCCGCCTGTGTTATTTTCTTTCTTTCTTCTTCTGTCTCCTCGTCTTCTTCCCTCTTCCGTCTTCTCGGTTTCTTGTTCCGCCGTCTTCTTCTTAAATGCCTTCTCTTTTATTTAAGGCAGTCAGTTTTCTCTTACAAAAGAAGAAGAATAGACAAAAATAAAAAAAATTGTCTTCCCCCTTCTTTGTGAACAAAATACTTTGTGGAATATCATTTCCCGAGTGTTTTGAGAAATATAACAATGTTTTTTAAGTGATTTTTTGTGATTCTAAGTGAGAAGCCTAAGTGGTTCTTAGTGGGTCTTTGTAATCTAGCCTTAGTGGATGTGTGCTTTTGCAATCGTGAGGGGTTGTCGGTTGGTGGTGGTGTTTGGGCCTCCTCTTTGCCGGATCTGGCTCTTGAGCCAAATTCTTTTACTGTTTTCGCTCTTGTATAATCATAACTGTCTATTTATTCTTTATTCTTTATTTATTCATTAATTTTGTAATTATATTTGTATAAGGGTTTTCAAACTCATCATCATCTCTGTAACAGTTTATCAGAGTTTGTTTGGGACCATCACTGCTGGGATATATTCCCAGCAATAGTAATTATATGTTATATATGATAAATTCATATGGGGGTGAGGTCATATATTCATTTAAAAAATAATGTGGAGTATGATATAAACGACATTTCATAAAGCAATATTTTGTTCATTTTGATTGAAAATCCCATTATTTTGTCTACGAAAAGATGCTTTATTGAGATGAAAATGCTTTAGACTATTGGATGATTATATTCGATATTTCCATGTGTAGCCTCGTCAAAGTTCAAATGTCATAATTTTTATTATGAATTTCCAGAAAGACCAAAATCCAATAGACAATTATGGATATATTATGAACGTCATATTTGGGGTTCTAGAAAGACATAAACGAGAGAACCATAGTTAGTATAGTAATAATAATAAAGAGCCTTTCGGGTGTCGTAGAGGCGCACGCCGGCCTTGGTCAGTCCTACTGTGACAGCGGACCCACGCCCATTCATTTCATGAACGCCCGCGGCCCCACCCCCAACCAAAACAACACTCCCACCTCAAATTTCCAACCTAAATTCTTGTCATCATACATATACTTTACTATTAATATTAATTAAGCAGCAGCCTCGTCCCCAAGGTGGGCGCCTGATTTGAAATTTTTGTACCTTACCACTAATTCCCTATTAAATAATAATAATTAATAAGTCTCTAAGGAATCATAATGAAATTAATCAGAGTGGAAGATGCGTGGTGATTCCAAATTAGATTCACCAATGAATTTTACTCTTTCGATACTTTGTTGGTTACGCGACATTTGCCATACACGTGTCGCAATAATGTCCACAAACTTATGTTAAAATAATGCATATGCCGTGTTTCACTTTTTCTTCAAATTATGTTATAGAACACCAACTTGAGTCATCCCCATCATTAAATCCACAGTACATATGTTGTGAGGTCTAATTTAATCGACAAAATTGATACACTGTAATCAGAAAGTCAGGAATTTGAGTTTCATCGGTGTATGTGTATTAATTTATTTTAATAATAATTAATATTGATAATTTAAGTATATTAATTATTAATAATTAAAATTTACATTTTTCATTTTTGTAATTGATTCACTCGATTAAAAAGTGATGATGCGAAATTTGAGTGGTGGAATGGTGAGGCTGAAATTATGAATTGTATATATGCTAATTATTGATGAAGGGTGGAATCTGAATGTGATTTGTGACAGGTTCTGTCTTTGGCCTTAGATCTACTGTTGTTTGTTGATATTGATAATGATACATCTTTGTAATTTACCATCTTGAATGTTGGTCTAGTTGAAGAATTTATTATGACATATTTAACGCATTATTTAAATTAAATAAGAATAATTTATATATCTTTGGTTATAAAAATATATTTATGAAGAAAAAAAGTCCTAATTATATTCTATATATATATATATATTAATATTGATTCTTGATTTTTATTAATAATTATAATTTTAATATTGGTAAACCTAATTACCTCGTACGCTAAAATAAGGGAAGATTCCTAATATTTTAACGATCAAGTGGGCGTTGATTAAAAATGCAAACAGTCCAAGTGGGATGTTAGCTGTCAATGAAAGTTGTGTACAAAATGTACGAAAAAATGATACCCACACGATATCCCATAATTTTAGAGAATAATTTCATTTTCACTATATGCGTGAGAGTGAGAAATATTGTATTGTATAATAGGTATTATTTAAATTTAATTTATTTAATATTATTAATTATAATTATTTTTGTTATATTCATAATAGGTATTATTTAAATTTAATTTATTTAATATTATTAATTATAATTATTTTTGTTATATTCAACATAAATTATTATAATTCATTTAAAAATAGTCAATCACTTTCAATTCAAAAATAAAATAAAAATCGATGTATCAATCATTTTTGTATCGTGTATAGCATATATAAAATCAATTGATAACATTAAAAGTGTAAAATTTAAATATAAACGTATTACTAGTTTAATAGTAATATTTTGTTTTAATTTTTATATCTTATTTAGTTATAAATTAGTAAATGTAATAATTAATATTTAATATAATAATTTTTACGTCGATTATATCTATAAAAATATTTAAAAAAAAAATAAGGGACCCGCTTGATAATTTGATGTATGAGGTTGGAGGAACGCATAATGAATTCCTCTAATTTCTTCAATTTACAAATACTAATACTTATCAACAACTAATAAGAACAAAATTATGAAATTTATGTACTATTCTTCTCATCTACAAAATTTACCTTCACTAAAAAAAAAGTCAAAATGAAATAAAAATATAATCATAACAATTGATATGAAATGTGTTAAATAAGAAAAACAAATAATATATTATAATTGTTGAGATATATTTTTTCTTGAAAGAGTGAAGTGTATTTGAAATATTTAAATATATTATTGTTGTACCTTGATGAGACGGGATAAAAAAATAACGAAAAAATTATAATTTAAATTCTGTAAATAATAAAAGCGGTAATTTCAATTTTTTTTCCAAATATTTTAACAATTTCATACGAGAGAACCAAAATTCCAAGATTTTGTTGGATGGTCAAAAAAATTCATGTAAAATGTCAATTAATCTGTTTATGTGTACTTTTCTGGTCGTTCTAATGAATTCTTGTGCGTGGTTTTGTTCCCCCTTTCGTCTGTTTAAAAACAACGATACACCGAAAATAGAGCATTGATTCACCATCTCTAGCCTTTTGGAGGGTTTCCTTTCTCTCACACTGCTTTGAAAGGCCCTCCAAAAGCAGCTGTTGATAGGGACTGCAGTGGTCATCGTTTCATCGCCACAAATATCTGCCCTCCACTCCACAAACAAAAAGAAGAATTCTTCAATTTACTCTACTTTACGGTTCGCAGAATACCCCAAGGTTGGATTTTTTATTTTTTATTTTAATTATTTATAGGGTTTGGACGAGCATGTCTTTGTCAAGGCAGACGAATTATGTATCCGTGCTATAGTATTTTTATGTATTTTATACTTATCCATGAAACTCGTTGCGTGAAGAATTATTCCTCCTTTCTTTATATATTCAACATTGTATGCCCCCTGTCTCCCAGTTGCCTTGCGAGCTTTAAAGTTTTGGTTGTTGATATTTTGGCTTTTATTTTCTGAGTTCTATTTTTCAATTTCTTATCACTTGCTTATTATTTCTTGTTTGGTTTTCATTTTGTTTTTTGGTTTTCCTTCAATTTTTTTGGGATTGGACTCGCCTCAATTTTGCTTGGTTGAGTGTGAAGAGACTGATTGTCATTGAAATCGTTGATAGAAATCGGCTTCTTTGAAGGGTTCTCTCAAAAATCAAGCTAAGGTAGCCGAGTTGTTCTTATATAAACCTAATAATTAAGTGCCTCTGTAGCTTTAAAGAAACTCATAAACCGGTAAAGACTCGGATCTTTTAGTCTGAACACGATTCATTTAAATAGTTCAGACCCAATTAGATAAAAGGTTTAGAGCTTGACTTGTATGCTTTTTTTGCAGATCCTTTGGCTTGAGGAATCCAGGAGTTTGATCTGTCGTTGTTACATTCCAAAGTTCGATTTGCACAGATATTTTCAGAAACAATTTGAAAAATGACTATTGGGAGTCTTAAGTCTACCAAAGAAAGGAAGTCAAGAAAGAGCAAGCAACCAATTGTTGATGAGAAATCCCCATTGTTGCCCACCAAGCATGAGGATGAGGGTGGGTTTGATGAGTTCAATGGAGCTTCTTTCAGTGGGGCAGTGTTTAATCTGTCAACAACAATTGTTGGTGCTGGAATCATGGCTTTGCCTGCAACTATGAAAGTGTTGGGACTTATACTGGGGTTTGCTGTAATCATCTTTATGGCATTCTTAACAGAGGCCTCAATCGATTTTTTGCTCAGGTTTAGTAGGGCATCGAAATCGGGTTCTTATGGAAGTCTTATGGGGGATGCATTTGGGAAATATGGCAGGATGTTGATTCAACTATGTGTGATAGTCAACAACGTCGGTGTGCTTATAGTGTACATGATTATCATAGGTAATCTCTTGATTGAACCGAGTTCTGTGTGTATGTGTGTGATATACATCTGTAAAGTAATTGTTATTTTGTTCAAATTGATTCATATTGAGCGTATGGAGGTTTTTGGTTAAAGGTGATGTGCTTTCTGGAACATCCTCTGGTGGAATTCATCATGCTGGTGTCCTCGAAAGTTGGTTTGGAGAACAATGGTGGAATGGACGATTTTTTGTTCTCCTTGTTACCACCCTTGCCATATTTGCACCATTGGCCAGCTTAAAGCGAATTGGTGAGTCCTTTTCCTTTTACTTCAGCTATCAATTAGTCGGTACTTACTGCAGTTTTGGTTAGTTGATGAAACTATAAAATGATTTTGGTGTTTAATGAATGCTTGAGAAGCTAGTTTCAGTGTTCCATACATCTATTGATTGCTTTTGAAAATATGCTTTTAAGGACACTTGTGGTTTTGTCTTTCAGCTTTTATTTAAGAATTTTTTGCTCAATTTTTTCCAATATACTCAGTAGAGTATCTCAAACTTATTTTCCCATCAATATGCAACTTAGAACTGCATCAACAAGGGTAACCTCGTGACTTTGGACAATGTTCTAAAAATTCTTGTAAACTTTAATTCACCACCATTTATTTGCAGGCTTTTAAGTACTTTCTAGCTAAATCTTTCTTTGATTTGTGTTTGCAGATTCATTAAGATACACATCTGCCTTGTCAGTTGCTCTGGCTGTTGTATTCCTTGTTGTTACTGTGGGGATTACACTCTTCAAGTTGATCAACGGAACTGTTGTGATGCCTAGATTGTTACCAGTTGTCACTGACCTACCGTCGCTCCTCAACCTCTTTACTGTGGTTCCTGTTCTCGTCACTGCGTACATCTGCCACTACAATGGTAAGTAATGAATGTGGCTGACTAGCCTGCGTTCCAGTACCGCTTTCATTGGGAAGGTATTAGGCCATTGTATAATGAGATACGAGTCGTGGCCTTATTGTTTCATTCAAATATGCTTTCACAGACCCCTTTACTATGCCCTCTTATTTTTGCATTAAATTTTCAATAAGAGTTTCTTGTAATTATAGCAATGCCCATTGGCTTCATCATTGTGCTTTCATATACTGGAGAGCTTGTTTTCTTCATTTTGGACCTGCAAAAAATGTGTAGCATCAGCATTGGCCCATAATGTGATTTGTTGCATGAATTTGAGGGACTTGGGTTGAGGCCCTAATGAAGAAAGCTATTTGGATTCTTTCACTATAATGTTCCTGCTATACAAACTGTTATTTCTTAGATGGTGGTGGCAATTCTAACAACATGCTTGTTTTGCAGTTCACTCAATAGACAATGAGCTTGAGGATGACACACAGATGAAGGCTGTCGTGAGAACTTCCATGGTCCTTTGCTCGAGTGTGTATATAATGACGAGCCTCTTTGGGTTCCTCTTATTTGGTGATGCAACTCTTGATGATGTACTTGCCAACTTCTCTACGGACCTTGGAATTCCATTTGGATCCTTGCTTAATGACGTGGTTCGCGTTAGCTATGCAGCTCATTTGATGCTTGTGTTCCCTGTTGTATTTTATCCACTGCGATTAAACTTAGATGGCCTTCTATTTCCATCCGCAAGGCCTTTGGCGTTAGACAACTTGAGGTTTGCATCAATCAGCATTGGGCTTCTCGGCATCGTCTTTCTCGGTGCAAATTTCATACCCAGCATTTGGGATGCTTTCCAGTTCACTGGAGCAACGGCAGCTGTTCTCATCGGTTTCATCTTTCCTGCCGCCATTACTCTCCGGTAAGTCTATGATTTAGACCATTTGAATATATCAAAATATACTAATTTTGGCAAAGTTGGGCCAGTGGTGGGTAGTAAATCTAGGTCTGAAGACAAACTTAAGAGTAGACTGACCACAGTATATTGTCAAATTCAGTCAGTGCTTGGTGAACCCTCAGCAATTACATTTTGTTCAAACCTAAAGTAGGTTAAGAAAATTGGGATCCTGGACACCAGAATATTCATATAGCTCCTGGATGGTTCTTTCTTTTGCTGCTAAGAAAGATGATACAAAACACAGTGATACATTGTAAACTAAATAATTAATTCCCCTAATCTCGTATCATTTTCGAACTCTGTTACTGCTGAACAAGTTCAAAAGAAAATTAATTACTTCCATCAAAAGCCGCTTGCCTCTCCCTTTGATGGGTTTAATATAATTTATAACACTTGTGAAGCATATTGCAACTTGATGAAAGAAAACATTGGAAGGGGAATTATATTGGAGTATAGGGGGCCTAAAAGCATGTGAAGATGTTCACTAATACTAACTTGGAGAATCCTTGTAGACTTTGCAACCATTGCATTCATGACTTGGCAAAAATTGAAAAAAATATCGTTTTTGCTCACCAAGAAAAAATTGGGCAATTTCTGCTGAATTAATTCTTGACTTTGTTGGTCCATCAACCTAATTATAATCATTGGTTGAATGTTCTTGTTGGTGCAGGGACCGATACGGCATAGCCACAAAGCTTGACAGGATCGTATCTATTTTCATGATCGTCCTTGCTGTCTTCTCAAATGTGATAGCAATATACAGCGATGCCTATGCATTGTTCAAAAACGGTCCATCTCGTAGTGCATAATCCCCTTAGTTGTTCGTTGCCAGCTTGAGACTTGGGTTGTCAGCCTTGTGAACCGTGAAGGTACCCAAGCGATATTGTATCTATTCGTCCGTGGGCTGGTTTCAATTGCTCTGTCAAGCCACTCAACTTAGATGTTGAGTAGACTTCCTAGAAATGTACAAAGCTGTTTCTGCAACCTGATTCCCATCGTGTTGTTGTATGTTGTTGCGTTGCATTACGCTAAGTGTTCTATTTGTTGCTGCAAAAGGACTAATAATGTAAAAATTCATAAATGTGTATGGATATGAATTGTATTCTAGTTCCCTTTCTATTGGTTTTACCAAAGGGATGCTATAGATTTACTCTGTGTAATTGTGGATGATTTGATCCATATTGAGCTGGTATTTCTGATGAATGTGTCATTACCTAAGTATTACTTTCCACCTTGTGAAGAAAATATCTTCCTCTCTTATTCTCTTTTCAATAAAATTTCCCTAAATTTTACTTATGAGAAATACACAGTTTTATACCTGGAATTTGTACCCTATAATTTGTTTATGGAGAAAACCTATTGATATATCCTCCAATACACAGACACGTTGCTCTCCTCACATGCCTCTTCTCAAATTTCTATATGCAAAGGAATGGAAACTTCCATGTTCCTGTAAATAATATCTGGTGAAAAATAATATGTCGAGAAATTTTAACATTGGGTTTTTCCCAAGAATTCACTTTCTACCACATCTGGTAATATATATAATTTGGTATGAAATTGTATCATACTACCTTGAGACGAATTATACGATGAAATTCAAATTACATAAGTTTATAAATGTCGTCTCCAACCAATCCCCTCTAGAAGTATAAACAAACAATAATATCCATTAAATTTTGGATTTAGGCAAGCAAGCGTTTGTAGTCCAACGGTTAGGATAATTGCCTTCCAAGCAATAGACCCGGGTTCGACTCCCGGCAAATGTAGTCCAACGGTTAGGATAATTGCCTTCCAAGCAATAGACCCGGGTTCGACTCCCGGCAAACGCATTTCATTTGTTGTTTTCTGAATCTGAAGTTTTGAACATTTTTCCCAGATTTTTTTATATACACCACATGAGAAAAGAATGACATAACCAATGATTTTAAGACTATTACTGTATGGGAGCTTATTTGTTTATCTCTCTGCTCATGAAGCTACAACAGGAACTCAATCAAGCATCTCAGTCTCTACTACTAGTTCTTGTCTGTCTTCACAGTTTATGGACATTAATTATACCAATTTGATACACATCAAAATAAAGTTCATTTCATTGCAAATTTACTTCATACTGAATTTCAACCTCTTCGGTCCTTATGAGCATTCCATCTAAGTGAGGTTTCTGTTCAACCCCATCCAAATGGTTGGACCAAATTGCTTAATCAATCCATCGTCAAGAAGCTTTTCAGCTTCAACTTCTAAAAGTGTGACTGAGACCACTCTACCGCACGGCCCGTTGCTCCTGGTGATGGAAGGATAATTATCCACCCAGCTCCAACCGCTGCTCAACGTAGTACACATGCCACGTGGGCTTCAAATTCTCCTCAAAGATGGCAGAATATGAGTCCACATTTTCTACATTGGCACAAATCAAAGAAGAACCATTCATGCATGAAGGATTCTTTTCCCAGTTTTCTTGTTCTAACCGTTCAATCAAGTCCATAACCTCATCTCTATCCACCTTTGAAACCCTTCTTTGATAACACCGGCAGCTATAGATAGTTCATTTTCTTGTATTCCATCTCCCTGCACCCTGTTATAAACCATGCAGTTTCCAAAGAAGCCCCTCTCTTAGCACTTTATACACGTCCAAACATAAAAACATGTCGACTAAGGCACTCTTCATTCCCTTTACCTTGCTGATATGTGTCCAGAATAGTGCAGCCAGGGCTTCAAAAGGTGTTAGGCTCGGTTGACAGTTGTGTGCATTTGTAGCTCTAGCCATGGCAATGCAACCTTTTACTATTTCTTGGTTGAATTTTAGCATAATATTAGTTTGTTTTGTGTTGGACAATGGATCTGGATTTTCTTTAGCTGATTTATAGTGGTTGATCGAGCGAAAGTTGCTTTTCTTTTTTCCTGTTCTTGGAGGTGGCAAGGGGTGGAACAAAGGTGGAGCTATTATCTCACCATGCAGCGTTATGTCGCCCATGCTTTGATCATCATGAAAAGACATTTCATTAAGGCTAGTATTCTATACCTGAACATAAAAGGTAGACCAGAAGTATGGTCTGTGAAACATTTCCTTCCCAATTAACTAGTTTGAGCTCCTTTTCTCTATCCACGTTCTTCAGCCACTCGTCAATGGTCTCCTTCTGACGTCCTCAACAGCCGTCCTGTAACTACTGGAAAAGCAGATAGCATATCAGAATTGATTCTCTAAGCTTCTTAGTCAGTTCTCCAGCCTTTCTCCTTGTTTGAAGACCGTAATAGAACACTACACGAAGATGATTACGTTCCATTTCTTGATCAAGAATCGATGTATTGTCTTGGTTGCACTGGTTTAGTGCTGCTCACCATTCGTTTACAGATAAACGCAACTTCAGCCATTGAACAGAACTTTGTAGTGGTATCTAATGTGATATTGAGCTTCTACAGTCTATGCAGCATTTTGTCGGAAGGGGAAAAAAACCACCCGACAATTCCCGGGAAATGGATTTCTCATGACTTATTTATCAGTTTGAGTATAAAGCTTTTGATAAGAGCAATTGGCACAACTGATTTTAGCTTTTCCAACCAAATTAGGTGAAATTGCTTGCCAAAACATCTCTTCTGCCTTAGATATACTTCTCCTTCGCTCACTTAACCTACTACTTGTTCTCTTCCGAACAATATACAAAGATTGTGTCCGAAAAGACTTTTTGATCCACTCGGCCTTGCCTGTTTATAAGTTGTTTTGGAATTTTTTATAAGTACATCAACTATAAGGGAAACCCAATGTAATAAAGCTTATAGTTAGTCCAAAAATGTCAACTTTACTCTTTACTTGCTACTTGCAACGGGACAATGCCTAGGAAATGAGTCTAAAAGAATCTACCAGTTCTAAGAACGGCGAAGAATAATACAAAGACAAAGGGGCTTTCATTGTGTTTGTGACTTTGTTCTCAGTTTCCTCAGATGATGCAGAGGAGAAAAACTCAATCTTGAAAGTAATATAATCTTGAATCAATGTCATTTTCATGTGTGTTCCTTTATTGGAGACTCAAAACTAACCTTTTTCTTATGTAGTGCAACTTGCATTTTGATGTGGTCTCTCCTCTCCAGGATTCATTATTCACTCCAACTTTACTCATGACAAAAATCATGGGAGCCAAGTGTTGTGTTTTTGTGAACAAGTCGAACGTGGAGATGGAACTCCGGGTTTTCCTCCCTCCAGCCCGGCCGGATAAAGTACAGGAAAATCATCAGGATTGAAGCTGGTAATGTGAAATTCTTGAAGACTTGTGCTGTGAGGAGCCAGGGTCCGAACAAACAGCTCAACTGATGATTTTCGTACGCAAAAAAACAATGGTCTTGTCCACATCAAAGGCATCGGCATCAGATTTCCCACCTCGTGCAATGAGGCTGATCAAGTATTACAGCTTGCCAACTTTTTCAGTTTGATTTGTATAAATCAACAGATATAAATATAATTTATCCATATTTTTTTTTAAGTTCATATCAACTGGATGTTGGAGTTCAAGAGTAGAAGGACCAAAAGAGATTGAGGGTTAAACAGGTCATTCCGCTTTTATTATAATTGCGATTCCCTTTGCAATAACGCGGTTGCCCCTCGCAGTCGCAGCTCTTCGCCACCAATTCACCGCCATACCTCCTCCCCCAACTTCACGCCTCTTTCAGACGCGCACATACATCAAAACCCACACGCTATGACTACAACCATGGGTCCGCCGCCGCCTCCGAAAGATTCCACCGCTGAGCCATCGACGTGCGAAGCAACAAAATCTACCGCGATGGCCCCCCCTCCTCCTAGAAACCTCAAATCTTCAGAGTCCGGACACGAACCTGAGTCATCCGAGAACCTGCCGAACGAACCCGATTTAAACCCTCCCCGTACTCATACTTCTGAGAATTTGAACCGGCTTCCCGATTCCACCAACAACTCCACCAACGGTACCTCAGCTGATGCTGAAAAGAAACAGGAGCAGCGGAATAATAATGCGGCGGTGCCTTACACGATTCCTGCGTGGAGCGCTCCCCCTGGCCATCAGTTCGTCCTCGAAGTCCTCAAAGATGGGGCCATCATTGATCAATTTGATGTGTTAGTTGTTCTTCCCTTTCAGTAGCAAATTGCAATTGAGTTATTTTTATTCTACGATGCTATTGTTTTATTGGTTTTTCAAAATATTCATTCGCGCTAATGTATTCCGTTTTAGAGACGAGGAAATGAATTAAGGACACATTTTCCCTTGTTCGGCGTTGGTGAACATAATTATGGTTGTAGTTTCGCATCTGTATTTTGTTTCTTTTATGTTTCGTAAGACGTTAGCTACTCTAGAGAAAAGGTTGATACTTGATATAGAGGAAAACGTATTCAAATTAGTTTTTGTTTATTTGTTTCTTTAATTGCTTGCATTAGGTAAATGCATATTAGATTGTCATGAGGATTTCTTCTGAATGTAATACATTTCTGTTGGTAACCTATTCCAGGAATAAGAAGGGAGCTTACATGTTTGGCCGCGTGGATCTTTGTGATTTTGTGCTCGAGCATCCTACCATTTCCCGGTTTCATGCTGGTGCTGTTTCTTAGCTTTTCTAAATTGTTATCACCTTCTGTTTCTTTTTTATCGCTTTTGTATATGCCTCCAAATCCACAATTTGAAGCATTTTGAATTTATGCTTTTTTGGTAGAAATCTCCTTTCTTTGGTGATGAGCTTCTTTATATTAGACTATTAGTTGTTACCTTGGAGTTACTTTATTTTCTGTTGAAGAATTGTCTTTCATGGTGCCAGTTCTTCAGTTTAAGAGCAATGGAGGTGCATATCTCTATGATCTTGGCAGTACACATGGGACATTTATAAACAAGAATCAGGTACAAAATTTTCATTCCGAATCTCCCATGCACTCCTCAAACGTCTAATAAGATTTTCTGGTCAGGAGTATGTTCTAGAAACTTGTAGGCAACAGATCTGTCTCGCTGGATATTGTGGATATAGTGATCCTAGATCAGGATAAAGTTGCATTTCATGTTTGTAGCTGGCAATTACACTAAAAATATTGAGATTTTGCCAGTTGTCCAAGACGCCAGTAAATGATTTGCATGAAGCATGAATGACAGTTTTATAGATGTATCTAGGCTTCTTACTAGTGTGGCACTTCTTCCTGCCAAATATTACTTGATGGACCGAACAGAAGTTTTTGGTGGTCTATCTTTCTGTCTGTACTAAATCATAAACTTGTCAGAAGTTCTCTTTCCTGATACATAAATGCCTATTGCATCAGGTAAATAAGAGGGTTTATGTGGATTTGCATGTGGGCGATGTCATCCGGTTTGGCCAGTAAGTAGTTTCATTAGTTTTTTTGTTTTTACTTGATATTGGTTTCTGGTATGTTATTGCTGTTAAATGTATTTCTCATACAGGAATTCTTGGTATTGAGGCTACTTTTCTTCTCATGAATATAGATACAGATTCAAGCCATCATTAATCATTTGATATAGTATTCAATAGATATGTTTATCCGCCATCCTTTCTGAAGATCCAATGAAAACTGGAAAGATTCCTCTACCTGCGCAGTTAACTCCATTTGTTAGACACCTATCTTTTTTTTTTTAAAAATTTTCTGAACCCTTTGTTTTGATAAACAGGATTGCCCATTTTTATTAAATCCGGATTTCTCTGAATTTGAAAGTTCTCACTCAGTATGTTTCCATATCAAGGCTGAATTCAATTAAGTCTGTAGCGTCTACTGATTTTTCTTGAATATCATTGGCCTCTTGCGGTCATACTGACAATTAATAATGTAATAGAGTAAATTTTCTTTAGCAAATGGAAATTCTGATACTCATGCCCCTCTGCTCATGCTTTTGTGTCTTTTTGTTTTTCTCTTGGTCTTTCCACAGCTCGACCAGGTTGTACATATTTCAGGGACCATCTGACTTGATGCCACCAGTAAGTTATTTTTGTTTTAGAAATCTCTAGTCTTCTCTATGTCTAGATGGTATTTGTCTTACAATGTTCGATTTTATTATGAGGACTTTTTGTGTGGTTTCGTTGTGAAGGAAGCTGATTTGAAGAGTTTAAGAAAAGCAAAAATCAGACAAGAGATGCAAGACATGGAAGCGTCACTTCTGCGAGCAAAACTAGAAGCATCACGTGCGGATGGGATTTCCTGGGGCATGCGCGAAGATGCTGTTGAGGACACTGAGGTTTGTAGCACATGTTTTTCTTTATATAGGAAAAAATCACTCCAGGACTTGGTACCAAGTCCTTTTCTGGATTTTATTGCATGCAAAAGGGTTTACACTCTGTATACTCTTAGTTGCAACCATTCGTGAGCTTTGTTTCTAGTTTGACCTCATAGTCGATGTAGATTGAGAAGATTTAAGAAAGCAGATAAGAAAGACCCTGAATCATTGTTTCTCCACATAGATGTTAGGGCTTGAACTCCCTGTCCGCATCAATGTATTTTGGATGTAGAGAAATAAGTAAGAACTTATGAAAGTACTGAAATTATCAGTTTGGGCCTATAGTTAGGGCTTGAAATTAGAGATCCCATATTCAGAGTGGGAGTTCAGTGTTTTGGTGCATTTGGGTGTGAGAATATGGGATTATGTCTTACGAGTAGTTTCTAGTGGATTAGGATGTAAACTTGAACAGTGTACACTTAATACTTTAGTTTGATGAAATAACAGGTCCCCTCATTCTAGTTTCCTGATATTTATTTGTGAGGAGCTCTAGTCTTCTGTTGTTCACTTTTTAAGTTATGGAAAACTTTCCTTGCCTCGCAATACACTTCCTTGGCTTTCATTGCAGCTAGTCCTTGTTTATGAATACTACAGTTTTCTTGGTTAGGCAATAGTTTATGCATTCGTTAACTATCACTTGCTTCATCAATTTTGAGGTTATCTAGCTTCTATCTGTTCCCTGCTTTTCCCCTGACAAAGATATTCTTAAATGTAGGATGAAGTTGATGAAATAACTTGGCAAACTTACAAGGGGCAGCTTACAGAGAAGCAGGAAAAAACTCGAGATAAAGTTATCAAGAGACTCGAAAAGGTTGGTTAATTTTGTTGCTTCCCTGATGCATTTAAAGTTGCTTTGCTTAACTTATCAGGGGATGAGCTAAAAAGGATCTACAAATAGTAAATCCATGTTGTTAATGGTTTTTTCTTCTGTAGATTGCTCACATGAAGAAAGAGATTGATGCAATTCGGGCGAAGGATATTGCTCAAGGTGGATTGACACAAGGACAACAAACTCAGATTGCTCGAAATGAGCAAAGGATATCACAGGTACTTGATAATTGGTGTATTGGGTAGAGATGATGGTTGCCCCTTGCTTCCCTTCCACATGCTCTGTGTATATGCAGAGGCTTTTTTTCGTGAGGGAGAGTTGAGAATGCAGTGTTATTCTGTCCAGTAGATTTAAGAGTTCACAGTTATTCAGTCAACAAATTTGAGAATTGGGATTTTTATTTAGTTAACCAATTTTTGAAAAGATATGCATCTTCCTGAAAAAGATGTCCCCAACAAAACCATACAGAACTGAATTGGATCAGGGGAGCAGGTATTTGTTTGAGAAGGGCATTTGTTCGCACCTTTTTCGTCTGGGTGGTGGTGATCTTAGCATGATATAAGTTCATACCTGGGGGAGAAGGAAAAAAAAGAGTAAGTGTGCTTCCTTATTTATGATTCAACTCTTCCGAAATTTGATGTATAGTAGGGCTAGGGACAATTGTCACGACTAAGGTTTTTGAACCGTATGGTCTTTCAGCGAACACCACCCAGGCCATAAAATGTTGCATGTTCAGCATACTTATTAGTGCTGGAGACATATTAGACGTGAAAAATAAATCAGTCCGTCCTTGTAAATGATGAAGCATGCTTCTTTTCCTTTTCCCTCGTTTTGGCTGTTTCTACTGATTCCATGCGATAATGGACAGCATCTTGAAGTGAAATTCACTTCTGAGGCTGGAATGATTGTGAATAGAATCTTCTGGAACTGATCACTTTCTGGCAAGTCTAATACTCCGAATCTTTTTAGATAATGGAAGAGCTTGAGAATTTGGAAGAGACTCTGAATGAAAGTATTCGGGAAAGTATAGGTGCACGAGCTGGAAAGTCGTCTCGTGGTAAGAAGAAAGGCAATGTGGAAGACGAAGAAGAAGATTATTTGAGGTATCATGGAGAAATATTCTTTCAGATTAAGTGGAATATTTAACTTGGATTCAATTCAATATTATTTTTGCTTCGATTTCAGCTTTCTGTTAGATATTTGTAAAATATATTCTTTGAGCACCATTTTGTTCTTCATCCACTGATATGTGCGTATGCATCTTATGCTGATAACTGCAAATATTGATGCCACGATATTGTTCTGTGGAAATGGTGCACTTACTATGTTTTTAATCAGCAGTGATGAGGATGAGTTCTATGATCGTACACAGAAGCCATCAAAACACAAGAGTGGTGAGAACCAATCAATAGAAACAGCAGATTCACTTCTTGATAAGAAGGACACCCTTGTTAAACAGATAGAGGACAAGGAAAAATTACTTCTGAATGAGGATAGACCAACTGAGACAAATGCGGTTACTGAAACTGGAGATGCACTTGATGCATACATGTCCACAGTTTCATCTCAGCTAGGTAAGCTAATCCTCTCCTGTCGTTATGCCCATCTCATGAATAAAAGTCCTTTGAGTGTTGTGCTTGATTGTATCAGCTGAAAGTAAATCAATAGTTTCGACCTCTGATGCATTCCGAAAAATCATAGTGAAAATTTGTGTGCATTATGAACCTGAAAGTAATTTATCCTTGAGTTCTCAATTTGAATTGTCACACTTGTGTACCAGTATTTCTCTTACCAGTCTGGAATTTGAGCATTTCAAGTGGCTGGTCTTTCCTTATCTGCACCCAGTTGAATCTACTAAAAAGCAAACAATGGTTTTCCTTCGAAGTTTTTGTGTAGAGCTCATTGTGTGATTGTTCTATTCTTCTTTTTGTCCAATGAGACTCTGTTCCATGAAATGGTAGAATTTGTTTTGGTGGATGATCTGCAGAAGTTCATTATCTTAACCATTTTTTCATTTTCTTATTTGGCGGCAGTTTTGGATAATAAGGAAAAGCTTCGTAAAGAGCTGTCTACACTTCAATCGGAGTTGGATAGGATTCTTTACTTGCTGAGAATAGCCGATCCAACAGGAGAAGCAGCTAAAAAAAGAGTATCCAAAGAACAAAAGCCTAAAGCAATTGGCAAGGAAAATCCTGTTTCAGATGCAGGTGGTCCCCGGAAACGAGAAAAGCACACAGTTGGCCCATCGTCAGAGAATGGTGAAATTTTTGGACGAGAAGTTAAATCCAGTGAAGAAAAAGCGTCAGTTGAGGCAAAATCAGAATCTGATGTGAACAGAGAAGAACCAGAGTCAGTAGCTGATGAGAGTACAGCTACTGTGTTCACTGTTCCCAAGCCTCAATGGCTCGGTGCTGTGGGTGACACGAAGAAGCAAGAAATCACACAAGAACTGCCAGCAGAGCAGGAACAGGAGCAGTTCGTTGACTACAAAGATAGGGGAAAAATTCTGAACAAAACAGATTCTTCACTTGGTGATCAGGGAATAGAAGCTGCAGCCCCTGGTCTAATAATAAGGAAGCGGAAGGAAGTTGAGAAGTCCGAGGTCAGCGAAGTCAAAGAATCTAAACAGACAGTTGGATCTGAGTTTAAGGCAGAAGATGCTATAGCCTTGTTGTTGAAACATTCAAGAGGATACCATGCTTCAGACGAGGAAGATAGACCTGTCAGTGAAGAAGTGCTACTCGAGAATGAAGGAAGGAAGGATGGAAAAAGGCCTAAAAGGGTGTTGGGTCCTGAGAGATCATCATTTCTCAGTGAACCAGATTACAGTTCTTGGGTGCCCCCTGAAGGTAAATTATTCGCTAGTCAACTTCATCAACAGGAATTACTAAATTGAGACCTCATTTTTAATTTTTTGTGATGTGGTCCTTCTCCCAGGTCAATCAGGTGATGGACGCACCACACTGAATGATCGTTTTGGTTACTGATGTAAATGCGGGGTTTAATCATCTTAAGTGGCACTTGAAATGCCTATACAGGAGCAGCATTTGGCTAAGGCTGACTATATGTTTATTCTTATGATGTTTTAGCTGTCACTAGCCCAGCCCTGCATTAAATGATTAGGATGCTTTGTGGGAGATTTTCCGTGAAGATTGAGCAATAAGCTCATTTCCTGTAACTCTAACTGTGAAATCCCGATTTAGGTCATAGGTTCGCCTTCGCCAGGTGAAACTGATGTACAGATCCGTTAGGCATGGTTGAAATTGACTAAGTTATCAATCATGAGTAACGGCCAATGCCAATGGATTTTAAGTTGTCATATTGCTCATCATATTGCAAAGTCGTACTCGACATTAAGTTTTGCTCGAGGACAAACTTAGCTGTCAGTCAAATTGAAGATTAATGAGGAGATTCCTCATCTTTAAACACAGAAGGCTTATACCACAGAATGATAGCACGCGTTTTCCTATTTCATCACCCATATTCGAACCCAAGAGGGACGACAGTTGTGAGTTTGACAACGTACAAGCTATTTGCTCTCAGCTAAATCAATCAAGAAACAGTAAGTTTATGTAACAAATTACTGAACCAATAATAGAAACTTATTTTCTGCACAGTAGCAACTTTCTTCTTGGTTACATTATCCCTGAAAAGCCATAAGAAACCAGCACCAGACCCTGCGGTCAGAAACTTTAATGAAGAGTCGGTGCCAATCTGAAAATGGAATCACAGGAAGGAAAAATCACAAAAGTTCTCATTCACCAGTCACAACCAAGACCATTGGTATCCCTCTACAAAGTTAACCGATTTTCACCATGTTCTGATGTTCATATCACAGCAAACTTAATGTCAGCATCAACACATTATTGAACATGTCAACAATAATTTTGAATACTTCTGAACAAGCAGAACAAGAAACTTGATAAATTCTGCTCATGAGGGCGAACTGCTGATAGTACCAATGCTGGCTCAAAGTTCCCGCAGGCCTCCTATCCTCCAAATGGATAAGGGGAGGACGAAGTATATAATCGTGTTGTATGAAACATATAAATAAAATGCTTTCCCTGCAGCACAAAAGAAAAAGAAGGAAAAAGAAGCTCAAGATATCAACTATTGCTTTCTATGTCCTTGAACAAGTACTTCACCTATTCCAATTAGTATCAACTGCAAACTACACCAGCACCATTCCATAACAATGGAAGTCTTCCAAGATCATCAGCTTCTTTGTCAAGAGGCAGAGATTTTTCAAAATGCAATAATTTCATGAGAAACATAATGCCTTTTTATGAGGACTCTGAAAAAGTTAAAATACATCAGCCGCCTAATTGAAATTTTTTCTAATGTACCTCTGCATGATCAACCCAAGGAATAACAAAATAAACAAATTACCCACTACCCAGGAGGCCAATGACAATCTAAAATAGAAAAGTGACTGAAAATATCTAAACTATTTCTACTGACCTCCACTCCATCCTCAGACCTTAGTTCCCACAGGCTTGAAACAGTCAATATTGCACAAAACAGCTGATCTCATCATATCTCCAAAGCTGCCACAATTCAGATCGAACAGTCAATGGAACTTGTTAAATGTTCAGAAAATAAGACACACTGACAAGTGAAATAAAGGTACAACATCAAAATATACAAACACAAGAGGTGTAAATGCGTTTGTGCCTGAACGAAGAAACTTTCAAGAAATGTAAGTTGAGGCCTACCGATCTATGCTGTTCCTTGCTCTCTCTGGCTGTTCTACAATATTATTTGTCTTCTCAGCATAATCTACACTTCTTCGTGATCTTTCTCTCTTGTCGGTGCTGACCCTGGATTTCTCTCTTCTTTCTGTGCTTACTCTAGGCTTTTCTCTCTGATCCGTACTTGATCTTGACTTTTCTCTCTGATCCGTGCTTTGTCTAGGTCGGCAATCTGTGCTGTTTTGAGCATTGTCCCTCTGATCCATAGATGGTACAGATCCATTTCTCAGATGTCCTGATTTTCCAATAGCTAATATGAACTTCTTTAAATGCTTAATGTATTCTGGGTAAAGCTCCAGGTCACAATGATTGCCACCTTTAACCCATAATGGCTCATACTTCTCTTTACAAAGCTCCCAGAGCTGCTTACCATGGGAGCAATCTACTACATCATCTTCAGTACCCTGTCAATGTCAAATTAAGAAACTGCATGAAGCAATGCTCGATAGATCTCCTACTTATATAAAGGTCAAAAGATGATATTTAGCAGCATGGAGTTTAGGCATTAGCAGTGAATATAGTTCCAGTACTATGCTTCTAGTAATTTAACTCCTAACCCTTTTCGAAAAGATATAGATGTAGGGAGATTAGAAGAGTCCCCGAGGATAAAGCAGCAGAAAAAGGTCCCCTTGAGCTACTGCTCCTCTGATATGCTTCAGTCTTGCTGTAGCATTCCAGGTATTAGTAAACATTCTTATTAAGAAAAGAGTGGATTTCATAGTGAGGGTTTCTGGTTTGGGGGAGGATGAGGGTAGCCAAATGCATCCTGGGGTATTATACAGTCTATGAAGGACTTCCAGGCAGATTACCACTGGCCTTGGCAAAAATAAGAGTCATGAATATGGTAACTAGAACTGCTAACTAACACTAACTATACTTCTAATTGTTAACTGTGTATGTAGCTTTTAAATTACTCCTGTTAAACCCTTGTCTAGGTTGGTACTGACCAGGGGCCAAACATATTCAACGGATCAAAGGTTCAGCGACAGGTTGTTTAGAAATATAAAATTAAGATACTAATAAGCGAGCAAAGGCATGATATATAGTAGTACAAATGAAAAATCGCACAGCTGTTATTATTCCATTTAGTCAGGATTTGAACAGAAAGAAAGAAAGAAAGAGAAAAAAATGAGAACGTATTGATCAAACTACTTACTGACGGTATTTTGTTTAGCAACACCTGAAACATGAGGATATCATATTTCTTCTTTTCTTAACACATTTTTGATGGCTCTAATAAGAAAATAGAAGAAATAATCTAGGAAGACAGCTAGAAACATGACTTCACTACCACCAAACTTTTGGATGTAAAAGGGGAGGAATGCTTCTAGCATTGGAAAAAGAATAAGACTACTTAGATCAAAGTACCATTGTTCTAACATAGAGTAGCACATTGAAGAGCTAAATTGACAACAGTAAAATAACGGGCACCTAATTCCAATAAATAGGGGTTTATCAGTTCAAGTAACCGTGATTGATCAGTGGGTAGGGGGGTGAGGTGCACCTCTCTCCCAGCAAGAAGTAATGACAATGAGTTCAAGGATTGTCATAGGGACAGGTGTCGACTAATCTGTTTGCTCCAGCAAATGTGCTTTGCAATTGATGTGCAGTCTAATGCAAATAGTACCCTCTGAAGCTTCAAGTCATTTAAGTGAGTGCAAATACAAGAATACATAATAAGTTTAGTTGATTTTCAGGGACATACATTTTCGCTGAAATATAACTAGGCTTAGAATGTGATTATATACATTGATGTGATGTATGAGCATGGAAGTACTCTAGCTATTATCTGCTAGCATATGCAAAATGCATTGTTAGACTGCAAGCATGCCAGCATGATCAAGAAGATATGTAACACTGATGTATTTCCAGGACCTACTTGAAGAAATAAAAACTCACATGAATAACCAAGACCGGGCATTGGACCAATGGGATTTTGTCAATATTCTGTATCGAACAAAAGCAGTCATTGTCATTAAATGGCTGAAAGTCCAGGTAATACCATGAAAATGTGAAAAGAAAACTGAGAAAAAAGAGCCTCATGCAATAGTTGCATGAATTATAGTTACCTTATAAATATCAAACCAATATGTGCGCTTAACAGGATACATAACTCTAAGTCCAGACAGGATTGGGCTGTGAAGAACCACAGCCCTTAATCTAGACAAACGGGAACCCAAATCCAAAGTGGGCCCACTCCCAACAGACTGTCCGTACAATATCACTTCTTCTTCTTTCACTCCATAAGTCTCTTTAAGGCATTCATAAGCAGCTTCTATGTCGGCATAAGTGTTCTGCTCACTTGGCTAAAGAAAGAATAACAGACGCAAGTAAGCATTTTTCTGTTACAAATTTCCACAAACTTAATGAACTCCTTACATGTTACTTACCTTGCCAGTGGATTGTCCATACCCCGAATAGTCATACCTGTGGAATACAAAGTTTGAAAATATTCAGACTTCATTTGCATCATTTGGCTAGACTGCAATTAATTTATAATCCAAATTCTAGAGTAGAAACCTTCCCGTGAAAACGAGAACTCTGAAAGAAACAATGCAACTTTTTTTGAGAGCACCAGACATATGCCTTGGTAACTACAGAACTTCTGGGACCCTCCAATTAGAAGAGGCAAAAACAGCATCTTCAAACAAATTTTCTGTATGTATGTATATATATGTTTGAATAGTACATTAACTATTCTGGTACAAATTTTATCCATTACTCAGACACAACAGTGGCACATATAAGCAATCTGCCATTGTCAAATTCATCACTTAAGTCCTTGAGCAAACACCTATCACTCAATTAAAAGATTGTATCCACTTCATCTTTCTGTCCTTATCTGGGAGTAAGGATATCCACATCACGTTCCTCAAATAGAAACTGAAGCATGAACGGACCTTTTGAACTGGTCCATCGAATCATCTCACCTCACGATCTACATTTCAGTTCCCCTTTCCAAGCATAAACACTCCACCATATAGGAACTAATTCAAACATGAATTTAACACCTTTATCCAGACTACAAAAGCTACAGCAACCTAAAATCTTAAAAAAGATAAAACAAACTAAAATTTTTGGTAATTTCAAAAGTACCCCATCAAGTTCACTTGGAGGTGATTGCTGAGTTCACTGAACAGATCATACATCTGCCCTAGATCAGCGGCGTTGCCGTGCGAGTACAAAAGCGTCAGCTTCGCCGCCGGATTCTTCACATACACTGCCACGATCTCCGTCCCTCTCTTCGTCTTCACTTTCAAAACGTCGACGTTTTCCTTCTCCGCCACTTCAGTCATCCTCAGCTTGCCCGTCGCTCCGTCCACCGTCACTCCATACGACGGCGGATTCGGGGGAAAAAACGCAAACTTCGCCGCCATCGACGACGTTACCGCCCCCATCTCACGCCAATAAATACTAAAAACCCAAATACAGATACCAATTCAAATCAAACGAAACCTCCCTCCCTCAATTCTATTTATAATATCTACTGTTACGTACTTGGAAGATTAGATTTTTTTGCGTCAGAAACGGATAGATTATCAAAACCGTATCTAAAGAATCTGGGTTCAGTTACTGCTGATCGTAGAAAAACATAAACCTATAGATACAGGGAAAGCTGTCTGTATATGTGTGTGCGCGAGACTAAAAGAAAGGAGTGTAAAGAGGAGGGATTTCCGGCGTTAAAATGGATGCTGGCACGTGTGACACGAAATTGGTCGGAGGGTGTACGGTAACTCCCTGCATCCTCCTCTCCGACCCAAAATCGCTGTTTCTCATGTTAGCGGTTTAAGCAGCAAGAACACGACTTTAAGATTACTCTAAGGGACTGCTGACGCGTGGCAGCGGGAGAGGGAGGGGTGATCTGAGTGCACAGGGTTTTGGTGTTGCGGGAGGTGAGGGGTGGAAGTTGGACTTTCTTTGGAGCTTCTTCATAGGGGGTAGTGGTCCCCACATATATAAGTTTGAGGGAGAGTTGGAAAGTCCCCAAACAGCTCCTCATGAATTTGTAGTTTATGAATGGACAATTTCTGCTTTTCTCAATCAACTTTTCCAACTCCATCTTATAATGTCCGAAGCTCCTTGATGTGAAAGCACATATCATTTTATTTTCACTTCAAATCATGAAATAAAAAATAAAAAAAATAAATTACAATCAATTCTATAATATTTAACATAATTATAAATATTTTTTTTATTATTTTAAAGATTACTAATATCTCCTGATTTTGAAGATCGTTCAATAACTAGTTTAATCCATTGATTTTCATTAAGTTTTCATCCAATTTTTGATCAATTGACCAAAATGTTCTTATAGAAAACGAGTATAATTTTACTTATTTTTAAAAAACATATGGCTCAATGCTTTTTACAAATTTTTAAATTTTTCATCCTGTTAGTAAATAATGGCCCATGACCAAAATTAGGTAGGCCAAATTCTCACTAGGATGGCTCAATGTTTTATGGCCCACTCTCCCAACCCAAACCCACGACCCATTACCCACAACCTGAGATCCGACCCGCCCATGACCCTGTATGCCCATTACTTATTTGCCTAACCCTAATCTCTCACTCTCTTCATTTGCTCTCTCTCTCTTCCCCTGTCTTGCTCGTCTCAACTAATTCTCCCCCTTCTCCTTGAATGCTTCGGTTCTCATGGCTTTAGGACTTTATCACCGCCTCCTTCCTCCATTAACTTGCAATCTAGGGCCACTTTATATAGTGTGGTCAGTTATTGGTTGTGGGTAACAATAAAGTGTGAACCAAAATCTGAGGATCTGTGTGATCTCTGTTAAGGTCTTTGTGACGAAGGGCTAAGTGCCAAAACTTTGAGGAACCGTGAGTATTTAAGACTGCTGATCTATGTAATTGTGAGCAAAAGCCTAAATGACAGATTTGGCTCTGTGAGCCTTGGTTATTCGATATTTTATTGCTTTGATACTTTGTGTACGTATTGATCTATAAATTTGTAATTAATCTGTAATTTGAGGGTTCAATACGCACTGGCTTGTAATAGTAAATAGGACCTCACCACCCAACACTTCCACTTCATTCAATCTGTTTCCATAATTTTATTTTTTTAAAACAAAGAAAAAATAAAGGAATGACAAAATTGATAATTTCAGGCATCAATCAAAAGATATATAAGTTTACCAAATATTAGAAGAGTATTAATTTTTCAAACAATGATGAAATATCGTAATTCTACCAAACCTTAAAGAACTTATTATAATTTACCCAAAAAAATATTTCAAAAATTTATGATTTTCTTGTATGATCATCTTTCAAATAGAAGATAAATAGTTATTATTTTTTATATGGGATAGTTTATTTATTTACGATATCAAGATAAATTGCATTAAATTCAATGAAAAAGATCCATAGAGAGTATGATCACATTTCACACAAATTAGTTCAACTCAATAGAAAAAAATATTACTGTGATCAAAATTAAACACTATGTTTGGTTTCATTTCAAACAATTTTCGAGACAAGACAAAACACACCTAATATTTGCCTCTTTGTTTTTACACCTTGTTTGTGTGTTTTATTATTTTTGAACTTTCTATATATAATATATATATATATACACTTTTATATATATAAATATAATATAAAAGAAATATGATTTGACAATTAACAATAATTTTTGTCTCCAAAAAATACAACATTAAACATACAATATCTATATATATACACATTTATATATAAAAAATATATGATTTGACGATGAAAAGTGACTTTTGTCTCTCAAATCCCAACAACAAATATACACAATTTATTTTAAAATATTTTAAATTATATCTAAAAATAAATCCAGACATATACTCTATCTTCAACACACACTTATTTTTTTTCTATTTTTTTCTCTCTATCTCTAAAACACAAAATAAAACACTCGAAAACAAACATAATGAAAATGTGTTTGAGAAATTTGACTCGTTGAAACCGGAAATGAGTGATTCTGATTGGGTCGGATCTACTCAAATGGAGATCTGACCGACCCATTGACAAGAACACACAGCAAGATATGGGAAACGTTGCAGGCGGCAGGCCCATAACTCTTACCGGATCTTGGTTTGTTTTCCTCTATCAACACCATTTCCTTCTCTTCTTTATTTCAACACACTTCTGGAAAAAAGGGGAAATTTCCAAATGCAAAATGATAAGCGGGAAAAACAGATGCCCATTTCCAGGAAGCGTGAAAAACTATACGTCGAACAAGAGATAAACACTGTTTAGGGTTTGATTGTCGCCACAAAAAGGGGGACTTTTGATTGTGCTGCATTCTTACCTCAAGAATTTTGCTGTTCTCAGCTCTGGCATTCAGATTACTCGGTTCCTACATGAGGTAACGCATCGCAGATTCGCTGAACTGTTTTTCTTCTTGATTGGGTTTTTGCCTGTTAATTTTGCATCAAAGATGCTATGACTTTGCGCTTCTTAATGATTATTTGCGTACAAGTACTAGAAATTCGAATCTTTTAATTTGTGCGTGTGAATTATGTCTGCTCTTGGTTGCTAGATTTTGCAGGGTTAGGTGTTCGGGTTTTGTTTTCATCTAATTGCTTACTTGTTCATGAATTGGCTTGTTGGGCGCGAATAGGGGTTCGCAATTTGGTGCCTGATCAGCAAAATTATGTTTGGATTATCAGATTCTTACAGTAAACATGGTGCCTTTGTTTTACCGCCTGGAATAAGTTCCTGAAATTGCTTTCATCTTAAAGGCCATGGAACATAACTAAAGCTTAAGAGATTCTGGAGCAAGATTTAGCATTCGGTTGGTGAGGGTTTTGCGTATTTACATCACCGTTGAAATGGGGGAAGCTTCTGAATCTGGGTTGAGAACATCATGTTCCGGATTGGTGAGAACTAGTTCTTCCCGAGAGGAGGAAATTTTTCATCGGCAAGCAAGTTTTGGAAGCTCTGGGTCTAGGAATACCAGCCCGCTTGGCCGGATGGGCTCAAGGAATACAAGTCCTTCTCGGCAGAAGGTGATTAAAACCAAACCAAGGGGGTTGGATGAGGAAACAGTGGCCACGTTTAGTAAAACTGTACAACTGGATATCCAGATGGAAGATAATATATGGGCAATGTTGCCAGAGGATCTGTTAAATGAAATCTTAGCTAGGGTTCCACCATTCATGATATTTAGGCTCCGCTCTGTTTGTAAGAGATGGAATTCAATTTTGCAAGACTATAGTTTTCTGAAGTTTCATTCACAAGTGCCCTCCCACGGGCCTTGTCTCCTGACATACTGGAAAAATTCCCAGACTCCTCAATGTTCAGTATTTAGCTTGCCATTGAAGCAGTGGTTTAGGATCCCATTTACGTTTCTACCACAGTGGGCTTTCTGGTTGGTAGGTTCTTCAGGGGGTCTTGTATGCTTCTCAGGACTGGATGGCTTGACGTTCAAGACGTTAATTTGCAATCCACTAACACAAGCTTGGAGAACTTTGCCAAGTATGCATTATAATCAGCAAAGACAGTTGATTATGGTAGTTGATCGGAAGGATCGGTCTTTTAAAATTATCGCTGCTAGTGATATATATGGTGACAGGTCTTCACCTACTGAAGTATATGACTCGAAGCTCAACAAATGGTTGCTTCACCAATCTATGCCTGCCGTCAACCTTTGCTCCTCGAAGATGGCATTTTGTGACTCAAGATTATACTTGGAAACCCTTTCGCCACTTGGTTTAATGATGTATCGATTGGATACGGGGCAGTGGGAACATATACCTGCAAAGTTCCCCCGATCGTTGTTGGATGGATATCTTGTAGCTGGAACCCAAAAGCGTCTGTTTCTAGTTGGAAGAATTGGGCTTTATAGTACTCTTCAAAGTATGAGAATATGGGAGCTTGATCATACTAAATTTATTTGGGTTGAGGTAAGTAGGATGCCACCACGGTATTTTCGAGCTCTTTTGAGGCTATCAGCTGAAAGATTTGAATGCTTTGGACAGGATAATTTGATATGTTTCACATCTTGGAACAAAGGAAAAGGTCTTCTGTATGACGTGGATAAGAAGGCTTGGTCTTGGATTGCTGGATGCGCTCTACAATCATACAACAGCCAGCTCTGTTTCTATGAACCAAGATTTGATGCTATGATCTACTGATCCAACTGCACTTTCTCAGATATCTGTTACCTTTGTCAAATTGCCAACAGTCTAACCTTCTTTATCATCATTAATCCAGAATCAGAATCTTGAAGGTATTTAAGCCAGAGGTAAAAGTACCTCCTCTGTGGAGTTGGTGATTCTTGGCGGTTTTAAGGTTTTGAGAATGCTGATGGTTGATGCTGTATGTTCTATTACCTTATGACGCGGTGGGTGTAGGAAGGTTAAGGCTACCTTTGATCATGGCCATAAAGAAAGTAACCTTACATTAAAGTGGATATACCCAACCACAGATCCTAAAAGTACATGTCAACATGACATTTCACCACTGTAAACAAATGATCCTCTTTACACTGCCATGAAAAACCATTCTTATGACCATGCAATACTCTTAATGATATGCTGTTTTTGTACTGCTCACGGTTGAGGCATCTTTACAGTCATCTGTCACTACATGCTAGTTGCTAATGTTAATTCAACGACCACATGCTGCTGTTGCTAATATCAATTCAACGGCCATATGTTTAGTATAGTGAAGTTGCCTTACTTTATGATACTCAAGTTAGAGCTGAATGTTGCTCTAATAAGTTTCCAACTTTTATGGGTTTTGAATTTTACTTGTCGGTTGGATCATTTCACGTAAAATAGGTACTTTGGATTTTGCCAAGCCCCGTCTCTTTGGGTTTTCTTTGGATGTTAAAGTAAAGCTTAATGGTTCTCTTCGACATAACAACTGTTTTCCTAGAGCCACATCTTTTCAGATCTTCTGAACTGTTATATTGTTACGCTTCTTGAACAACCTTCAACTTATATGTTACATTTAAACATCTAAACCCATGAATTGATATGTTGATCTGAATCAAGCCCAACGTTTCAAATCCTTTTACTTATGTTATCAAGTTCAAACTCCCTTTTATTCAAGAACAAGAGTCTGACATGAATCCGCATGATTATTACAATACTAAAACCCCAGTTGGAAAGTTCAGACTAGGTCAAATTTGGACTTCAATTAATTATATGGCAAGTGTAATACACTTGTTGTGTAATCGATATATAGTTTAGGGAGAGATCAATAACATGACAAGTGAATTATATATATTTTGTGATTGATTTGGTTCAACCGAACATAATTTGAATAATAATTATCCAACCAAAAATTCTAGTCCGGTCCAACAAAAGAATACAAGCAACATGAATGGCCTTGAAGTAGTATCACATTCTTGATTTTGCAAATTCTCACCTAATATAGCAGCCCTTAGAGTAATACACACACATCCAAAAAGGACAAAAGCGAGATACATCATCATCAACAAGATAGGAAATTTCCTGCTGGGTTCTCACTATCACTTTCAAATCCACCCCTTTTAAGCACACTAAGCTTGATGAAAGTAGAATCTGCATTCCTCAAAAGCTCTGCTTTCCGTACAGGTTTGGAGGACAAATGTGTGAACCCCATACGGGTATCCTAAAAATAGTCGTGCTCCTTTGATTGCATTGAGAAATTATTCCAACAGGACCACCTTATTTAATCTTGAATCTTTTGTGGTAATAAAGAAAAAAGTTCGAGGGGGACACAGCATTGGTACTCGGAGCATTACTTTCTATCCACGTGTCTCTCCCTCTTTTGGAGAGCTTCACATGTCATGAGCTCTTCACACTATTTCATATCATTATTTCTTCAAGCCTTGAACAAGAGAAGATCAAAAAACAAACAAAGAACAAATTTTACGGCCGGTTCTTGAAATTATAAAATTTTTTGTTCTGCAGATTTCACTGACGGTGAAAGAAAGAAGAAATGTATAATACAAAACTGGTGCACATAGAACCGACTAAGACTCACAGCCCACACTGATCTCAAGAGGGAACTAGTGGGAGTGGGAAAACGCAGCTCCCCGTGTCCTAATTACCTGCTTACACCAAAACCAGCAGTAATTTTTTATTTAACTGTTGAAAACGAAAAAAGTGAGTAATTCTATGCAAAACAGAAGCCCAGTTGCCCACGTTCTTGATGCTCATGTTTGCGTTGGGACTTCATTTCATCTGTGTTCTTCACCTTGCAAAAAACAAGAGAACTAAAATCATATATTAAGAGAAAAAAATAGGTTTTAGTCAAGAAATCTGTACTATATATGTTGCATGCATGAACTCCACGTCTAATTTTCAATTTTTTCCAAGATACTTCCATATTTATGTACTTTTAGACCAACAGAGAATTTCTCCATCTGGTTACAACGAATCGGTGTATAGGACACCTATAATTCTATTTAATGAAACTTGTGAGTATTCATGAGGGCTATTGCTTATTTTCCAAACTAAGGTGAGAGAGAGGACAAGATTCCAATTTGATCTCACAAGTTTGAGCTCCTCAACACATGCAAATATACAATTTTAAGTGTTTAAAGTTTATATATCTTCTTGGTCAAACATCCTTAATTAACGTGGTTTTGGCTGCATTCAAATGTAAGAAGTAAAGCTGCATTCCCTCCAGCTGCAGGGCAGAAGCTGAGTTGGCCTAAAAGTCAAGTCTCAGGAAAAAGCTATGTGTAAGAATTAAGAACCAATTAATCTTGCATAATTACACTAAATATATAGTAAAAAATGACAAGATTCCAGTCTATATGTAGAAACTATGGTAACTTTAATGATCAAGTGTAGGTATCCAAAGGGGGTGTTTACCTGATAGTCCAGTACAGTCCAGCCATGAAAGATTATTACCCTGATGAACGAATCTCTGACAGAGTTTTTCTCTAATTTTGACTGTTTTGTCTGCTTAGGAAATGCTATCTACCAGCATGTTTTTCTCCTTTTTGTTCATAGATTTGGGTATATAAAAAGGTTACAGCTCATACTTGAGGAATAATTACTGCTATCCGTAGATAAAATATGACAAATATTGACCTCCAAGAAAGGTTAAGTTCATTACAAAATTCAGCAGAAAATCCGTCGATCTTTATAGTCATGTATACACTATATTGTATAATTCCTTTTATCAGTATTTCTCTTTGAATGTGTACACGTCTCAATATGATATTTAGTAACAGTCATCAAGGGCCAGCCCTTGATCATCAGAACGACAGGCGACTGCCTCGTGATCAACATCTGCAGTATATTTAGCCAATGAAATTACATTAAATTTTGAAACATGCATCTTGCTATAACATGATTTCTACAGTACATATCTAATTATTTTCTCTACTTATTTGATTATTTTAATTTTTGAGTTCTCCCAAGTCCTGTGTTTGCAGCCAGAACCGTATTTAAAAATTTCAAAAGAACAAACCGGTTGTCGGAACCCTAGCTTTGACTCATGTTTGAACTCTATAAAACCCCACATTGATTAATTTTGCTGAGCTACTTCAGCTGAAAGGAAAGTTAAAAGCATTTTCAGGACGATCTCACAAATGGCATCTGGAAGTACTACATGTTCAGGATTACTACTGAGTCTTGTAATCATTTTGCTTGTCCTAGATTACTCTAGTGCAAGTGTTTATGAAGGTATAGTCTTCTTACATAGAGCTTTTTCGTCCAAGTCATGTAAGAACAACCAGATTTCGACGAATTCAAGATACATTATCCGTAAATGTTTTTTTCAACAGGAACAATAGGAATCAAGAGAAAGTGGCTGAGGAGCAGTAAAGCAGGAAAAGATATCTCTCTTGACAGTGTATGTCCTCTGTTATACTTTTGCATTATTGATTTTCTATTGTCTTATCTTAATTATGGTAATAATTACTAAGTAAAAATGAATACAGGATGCTTTTGATGGTACTGTTGCTGCTGCTAATGTAAGGAAATTTCTTGGGGGAAGAAAAAGGTTGCTGTTGCTGGATGAGAAACTGATATATACTTCAGGTACAAGCTGTGTGGCCTAAAGCACTACTTGATTTATTTAGCAGTCAAGGAAGAGAAGAACTTCAGCACTACATTGTTAACTTATCCACTTACACAATTTTCTTACTTTGGTATAGTTAAAAATAAGCCAGCTGGTCTTGAGAAATCTTTACCAGAACCAGAAACAGGACGTGATCGCATCGATGCTCAGGTAAATTTTCTGTTATGTACTGAATAACAGGGCCCATGAATAGTTGTCTCCATAACCTAGAAACAGATGAAAAAACTAAGAATCAAGATTTTTTCTCTTTGTTTTTTCAACTCTTAGGACAAGGATGAAATGTTGAAGCAAAAGGGAACTCAGAAATCTGAAGGATCCACATTTCCAAGTGGGGTCGATAAGCACCAGCAACATTTGCAAAATTCGACGCCTATCAATTCCCTCAATCACCAGGCGGTACCTAAGAGCTCTGGCAATGAAAAAACGGCTGCTAAACACGATCGGCGCAGCACGTTCAAGAAAAACGATGAACCGGAGGCGTTTCTTGACGCAGCTGACGAGGTTGCAACCCTGATGCGCAAGGACTACAAGGGGGCGGACCGGCCTCGACGTAAGCCACCAATCAACAATCACGAGCCACAAAATTAAGGAGTACAATTGAACTGATAATGTAGTCTAGTAACAAATAGGCTTCACAATTTTGTCCTCACGAGTGAAGTCATCCCCTAATATATACTACCAGTCAGAAAATAGTCAATGTTGTGTTTTTTCTTTGGTAATTAGCATATAGGAGCAATATAGTGCTTAGAAGTATAGGAGCTTTTTCTTTCTTTGTCTCCTCCATCTTAACACTGTCAAGTATGTAGAAACTTGTTAGTATTGTACATTATACAATACACTTGCTTTCTTAAGTTTATGGTATCGTACTAGTTAATTGTAGACTGTTATATTCTATATTCTTTGAGTACAAACTTCTATATATATAGATGTTGCATGCTGGAGCTTTATTCGATCATTTTCATCATTCATCGACACTTTCAGGCGTATGGGGTCCTTTATTAGCTAAGATAACTTCACATGAAACGGAAGAAAGAATGAAAAATCGGCAACTGGCTAAAGTGTCATCCATTCCATTTGAATATAGATGCTAGAAATAAACATAGCTAGAACTTTTCTACAGTCTTCAAACTTCTGAAACCAGCTCTTTAATATTTTTGGGTATGCAAACAGAGGATCCGTTGAAACAATGCGTGGCTATGGTCTTATACACAGCTTCAGTAAGATGATAGCCGTCCCAGAAGTAGTGTTTGTTTGGTTCCTGGCATGCCAGTGCCCCTAGCTCAGGGATGCAGGCTGAGGTCCCATTCATCCATGTCACGCAGCAAGCATTGCTCGAATCAGTCAAACCTAATACACACGTTCAGATTAACCAAGAAGGGTATAAAATTCAATACGTTAGGCTCTACTGCATATAATGATCAGTGCAATGCATATCATTACATGTAGGATCAGAAGATGGACTAGAATTAGTTACCGTATTTAGATGGATTGATTACTGCATCATAGCCAAGCCAGTGAGCATGACCAAGAATGAAGGCTGAGCCACGAAGACTAAAAGTCAAGTTCTGAAGCATTGGAGCAAGATGGTTGTTGAACATGCTTGCAAGCTGGTTGATCTCGTCAACGCATTGTCCTTTGTGTTTGACTTGCCTTGTGCTGGACGGAATGCACCCAATGGGCCCAATCTCAAATATGATCACCTTTCTTGCTCCCAAATAGTACAACCTCTGCACGCATACACATTAGACACAAACACACATAATATTCACCATTTCTCTGAACCAGGTTCTTAAAAACACTGATCACCTCAAGTTGTTGGGAGAAGTTATTCATGAGAAGTCTGGCGAACGATAGAGGGCTGTAACGTTTGCTCGTGTCGAATCGCTGTGTATCAAGATAGTTGTTGATGTAGTCATTGCTGCCGATGGAAATCACAAACACGGATTTCGACAGGTAGTTCGATAGCTCACCGGCGGTTTTGAAGTGCCTGCTGATATCCTGTTTCACTGCTCTCTCAAACAGGCCGATCTGCTCTGCTAAATTCAGACATTTCCCCTGTCAAGTCACCATCAATTCAGTCACACATGTGAATACATATACTGCTTTTTCAAGGCAAATATAGCTAGCCACATACCAAGGCGCTTCCAGTCTGAGGAAGAATCCCACAAGACGAGGATGCAAAATTCAGGCCCGTCAGTGGCTCCGATCGTAGTAAAGTTCGTATCAAACTCAAGTACGGTGGAGAATGTGGCAATCCAAGAAACTCAGCTGCCAAAACAAAGAAGAAAGATTCAAACACAACCAGACAGAATGAAGGTCAAGAAACAAGAACTAAAAAGACAACCTATGAAATCCACGACAGTTCTTCCATTCGTGAATCTTCCAGTGGCTCCCCTCTCGAAATTCATGCCGTAGGGTGGAAAATTCGCCTTTGCCAGAGTTGGTAAGAGATTATTATTACCACTATCGAACAAAGAATCGCCAAAAACATACAACGCTGGAGCAGCAGGAGAATTCTCGGAGTTCCCGACCGAAATCATATGTAGGGTAGAAATCATAATCAAGAATGTTTTGAGTGGCATGATGATGAGTTTCTTGTGGAAGAGAAACGGAAAAAGCATGCAGAGAAGCTGTTAGGAGAAAGAGTTTTTGCATGAAAGAAAACGTTTCGTCCCTGTTCACCTCTAATTCAGGATATAAATAAATTCCAGGGACGACAATATGATTTCATAAAGTGGAAAATGCCACCATCAACATATAACATATATAATTCTAAGGACGAGAATATGATAGTTGAAAATGAAATATTTCGACGTAGATATCTAAGATTTATAAATAAAATGTCATAAGAATATGATGGTAAGTTGGTGAACATAAGTTGAAGGACGAACATGGAATGGTATAAAGTGAAATGCTGATATCAATGGACATATAAAGTTGAATGGTCGGATGATTTATTGATTTGGATGTGGATTTATGAGCCAAATTCCAAATACACAATGGGGACAACATAGAGTTGAAGATTAAGCTAGTTTGTTTTTTTCTTAGTTTTGGGGTGTGAACAAAATTTGTAATGAGGACATGAGGATCATGATTGTGTGCACCTTTCGTAATAACTAAGATTCTCCATCGGATATATATTTCCATCCCAGGTTGTAACCGCTTTTCTTGTCTTTCACGCTCCTCTTTAATATTTGCTGGCACGTACCCATGTAAAGTTCAGATCTTGAGAACGTATTTTGCGTTTTTATTTCTATCTGTTCACACGTTTTTTCAAGTTCAATGCTTCTTCACTCGGCAATTGCACTCATCCTGAAGCTAAACTAGCGATTTGGAATGGAAAACGTAATCTGGGTTAAGGTCCTCGGTGATCTAAAGCTGATCTACAATGACCTGATCATGACGTAGTGTTGACTTGTAGTTCAGGTCTGAACGAGTATCTCGAGTTGAAATAGTAAAGTTCGCCTGCATACACAAGGGAATTAGGCTAGTTAATGTGGCCCTCTACTAAAGTTTTCTGAAATTCAAGTCAGTTTAGAGTTTGAGATAATAAGGGCCGTATAATGCGACCTCACTACAAAGTGCGATCTCATAGCAATAAATGTATACCAATGGAACGGGCCCTCTATGTATTTATTGGGATGTATGTGTTGAAATTCATACGTGCCAAGTATTAGTAGAATAGTCGTCGAATGAGTACCATATCAATGATTGTTGAAACAGGTCACTAAGTCAAACAGGGGAGTTCTAAAAAACATGTAAACTCTTAAACATACACTCAATACGCATACACATTTAAAGTTCAAACACACAACCTCTCGACATTTTCTTGTTATTTCAAGGGCTTGTGGCTTGCCCAATCCATGTCCTCTATCACGCTTGTTATTATTAATAATTAAAAATTATTCCAAAGTCGGTAAATTGGAATGAATCGTGAGAGCTAGTGGGATTAAATAATGACAGCTCGATTTGTACAGATCTATTTATGGTCGTCGATTAATGAGGTAATATAAAGAGCTAATAATAGTGGTGAGTGATGAAAGGCATTTAATTGAACTTAGGAGTGATTTAGGATTGCAGGAAATTAATGAAGATGGATAGTGTGGAGTACGTGGGTCCTTATTATTGGATGATGGAATACTGTTCCCACATGCATGCCATGTGAAATTTTACTTGCCTGCATCAAAGTGTTCTAACAATGAGATCCTGCACAATGTGAATTCTGTTGATGAACTATCAATCATTCTGAATTAGTGACCATATTCAATTCTTGTCAAGATAGTAGAACTAAATGTATGTTTTAAGCTATGTGCTTGTCGTCACGTAATCACGCTTTAATTCTTAATGCACAAGCTCAAACTTTCCTAGCAGGCTTGTGGGTGCTATCGTCGAATTGGATTTTTTGTTGTGAATCATATTCCGTCTTTTACTTTATTCAACATGCACAAGCAATATGTATAAGAATGACATTATGTATTTATTTTAAAAAATATTATATACACATGACATATATATGTTGAATAGAATAAAAAATGAAATAGACTTTATAATAGAAAATTCGATACGTTGTATCATATCTTTTGTTTGACTTTTAAGAAGCAAATTTATGTATAGATTATAATATTGAGTTGATGGAGAACTTAGCATAGTCATGTCAACAATATTTTAAGTGACAGGATAATCTTTAGTTCTTTTTCAAAAAAAAATGCAATATTTGAAAGAAATCGAGTAGATGGTGGAAGGGTGAATCCTCTTCACAATCAATCTCATTTGATTTTGTGATCTTGAATGAATTGATATATTATCTGATCTGATCCGGCCAAGAACTGAACCCAACTTTTATTTTTATTTTTTCACAAGTTGATATGTATACCATTACATAATTGAAAATGATGACTTGTTATTTTAAATTGGGCTGGCAGTTCCTTTCTGTCTCTCTAATTTCCCAAGTATTGTGTTCTTTCTTTTCTCTAGCTCATGCCCAATCCACTGAACAGACACAGTAGCTGTAAATTTGAATATTCCAGGTTCAAAATCTTCTAGGAAGGATTGCGAAAAGTATTAACATTTCTCAGATTTTTCTCCGTAATAAGCTTAATTCTTTCCGGGCAAATTTCTCTGACTAGTTGACACATAGTCTCTCCACTGTTTTTTTCAGTCCTAAGGCCAATATCCTACATATGCTAGACTCTTTTCCCTGTGTCCTAACAAACAACCTTGGTTACTCAAAACTGATGTTTGTAATATAAGGTCAAGAAAAGGCATGTCTCAAGAACTCCTGGAATCCAAAGAGAGAATGCCACCAAAGATCCTCACACCATAAAGACTCCGTCGGCAGCAGGCAATCTTGCTTCGCATGTTGTCCTGGGAACAATTCCAAGCTGTAGTCTTTTAGGTGTATCCATCCAGTCATAAGACGTCTGCATGATGACCACCAAAAATGAGTGCGCTTGAACATTCAGATCAGAGGGCATCTTGTCACCTTTCCCCTCCTTCAAGCTCTTCTTGATCCTCCATTTGGGTTTCCTCTTTGCCGCTCAATTCTACCCCGCTCTCGTTGTTCACCGCACTCTGCCGGAAAAGAAGTGCAGACCCTGGCAAATCAGGTTCATCTTCTTCTACATCATCCTGTTCGCTTTCCTTGTCCTTGGGCGAAGAAGCCACATCAGCATCCATCCAGGATGGACAATGCTGCATAGCTCCTAGAACATTGTGTAACAATGAATGAGCTGAAGAGCTTGAATCATTAAGTGATACTGATACTTCACTTGGCTCGCCCCTCAAGCAAGAGCACTCGGGCACGGGGAAGGAGAGAAACGATAATGGTTTTGACCTGCTGAGTTCGTCTGCTAGTCCATCGACTAAGTCTCTTCTCAGATGCCTACGTACCGATGTGATCCAAGTATGGTTGGCTTGATAAAAGTTATCGCCGACCTCTTCTAAGAGTTTTGCTATCTCCTTCCTGTATCCACAAAAGGCAAAGTAAGAACATTGAAGCAAAAAATCTCTGGTGCAGCAATAAAGGAAAAGTACCTGTTTATTCGGAATGTTTTGGAGTTGGCAAGCTGATGGAGCCTGTGTCCCATAACCAAGCTAGCGAAATTTGGGAATCCTTTACCGTCGCGATCGAATCCTGGTATAAATACATCTGCTTCAACACATATTATATAGTCTATTGCTTCCCAAAGTAATTTATGCGCATTGGTTCTCAACTCCATAACAGTGCTCTCTGGTTCATTATCGCTCTCAGCTACCCAACCCCACCAGCCTTCAATGTTGTAAGGATATTTCGCTCGTGCGGGGGGTGGTGGGAGCGGACGGGGACGAGGTCCGGACATTTTCCAGGCATCAGGTTTTTTCTCCTCTTTAGGTGGAGGTGAAGTCTTTGGATATTTGTCCACAAGATTAGCTTCACGGCCATACATTACGTTCAACTCCCACGGCATGCTTAAGGAAGTCCTGTCCACAACATTCTCGAACATAGCATGAAGTGGAATCAGTTTCTTCTGCCCGCCAAAGACCTCTCCTCCCGAAACATAGATAATTGTATCCCATGAATATCCATATGCGCAAAGAAGAATACCAATCTGTAGAAAAGATTTATGCAATCATTATTAGTTTGAAAGTTAGATGCTACAGATAATTTTAAGAGGTCATAACATGATGAGAGCATATTCCACGAAAAATTAGATCTAATAAGAAAAATGCAGCTTACTTCCTCTGGCATAAGCGGACATAAACCTTTAAGACGTTGCTCGGCCGAATCCACAGAAAGGTTCCCTTTCACAATTCCACGTTTTATCATCCACGCTCGCTTATGTTGGATGAGTTCAGTATGCACATCCTAGAAAGAAATTGGTCCAAACAACACTGATTAGACATTGGTAAACCTTTGGAATTAAAGTAACAGTTACTAACATTAACTAGTCGATCAAACGCTCCACAATGTTCTGCTAGAATGACACCTGAAATAGTTCAGCGCAACCATAATATGCTAAAGCATCCCTTGTCATCCCAGGATCATAGGCTATAAATGGTCGCCCAGAAGCTCTTAATCTGTATAGGATCTTCGTGGAAAGTTCTTGGACCTCATCTCTGAACTTTAGAGCATGGAAAGCAACGCGGCATCTGAGCCTCTGATATTCTTCAAGATGTGGAGGAAGTAGGGCCTGAATCATAATATTACCAATCAGATTGACAAAAGACATTTGAAGTTAATTAAAATACAGTGAGAAGAAAATGCCACAATTGAAAAACTATGTTATGGTGTTATTAAAAATTAATATCTTCTTATCATCAATCACAAAAAAAGTCTTCATATAGCATGCAGCCCTTATTATGAGTCCAATTAATTAAATTCTGCATATTAACAGCGCCTAAAATTGTTTAAAACAACTAAAAACCATTACATTTGATTAAGTGTTTTAACTGATGGCCTCCTTATCAGTTACTTGTTTAAATTGAGAGATATCTGTTTTCACCAGTTAAATGAAGTGTCCTTTTAATTAACTGAAGTACACGGTCCTGAATGTATGACAAGGAAATATTGTTAAAACATATTGAGAACCATTATCCCATCAAAATAAATTGTCTGTTTTAGTTCACTTTCTTCAATTTGAAAATTTATTTGATTGATAGCAAACTCATAACTTGACATTCAGAGTATATCTAAAAATGACCCAGTTATGGACTGGCTCTGGCTATGAACCAAATGACATCAGTAACGACAAAGAATTGTTACTTATACACCTAAGTTATATTAGGATACCTGCAAACATCCTCCATCAGGCACAACAAGCTCAACAACTGAGTGCCTACTTAACACTGGCAGAACATGATGAAGATAGAAATACGGCGAGGCAGAGTTCGGCACTTTAAAGGAAGGAATTTCTTTCTTTCTCCTTGCTCCTTTGAGATCCTTTGGAAGTGTTTTAATAATTCTGATATCTTCTGCTAAAGCTGCCATGAAATGATCCTCGCTATAGAGGTAGGCAAAACTCTTGAACTGCGTGCTGCATCACATTATTAGAAATTATAAAGGTAAAAAAATCAGTTTAAACAACATGAAACTTCATATGCACACATCACCAAAGAAATATGTAATTACGTAAGTAAGGGAACCAACCTGATCCCCTTACTACTTGTTGTGGATTGGATCTCGGGAATGACTAACGTAGCATTTAGAAGTCGAGCAACCACAACAACATCGCAAATCTGCAGATATTTTACAAGTTTCCTCAGGTAAATGAGAAAGAATGAATGACTTGATGAATGAAATCACATTAGGCCATGTTCGAAGTTATCTTACTCACCGAGTTCCTAATTTCGTGGAAACCTCCTCGTATCCTTACAAAAACAAATCCGTTAGTCTGCGAAGCAGGAGCTGCAAGGTAATGATACCGCATTTAAACAGCTATCAAGAAGACAATACTATAATGAATATTTCTGGTTTCTGTTCTCAAACATCAACTACCAATCCCTCAAGTAAGCTGCAAACTTCAAGTGTGACAAACAGAGGTTCAGGACATAAACCGAGACAATGGCAAGCAGCAAATGACTCATCCGTAGAACTTGTGTTCGTGTTAAATTACTTGATCCGAGGAACAAATTTGATCTTAAGCTTTTTGCATAATATAATACAGCCCACTTCACAATGATACATAAGCATACAGAAGCAGATCTAACCTGCATAGTTTCCTCTGGGATTTGCATAGGGATGTATAGATTCAAGACGCCTCACGGGGCCCCAGAGTCTTCTATACAATGCAGTCTGCACAATGGAGAAATTATGAAATTCAAAACACTCCTCAAATGAAAATGTGGAAGGATTAGAATATTTCAAGTAAAAGCAAAATCCAATAATGACGGCCATGGATTTCAACAAAGAAAATCAAAACATCCGAAACGAGAAAGACGGCTATCACATCCACCTCAACAAACACTATGATTCAGAAACACAAAAGAAAGAGAAAAGCTGGCATTGGGACTCTAAAATTACAATTACAGTAACCAAAAAGAACAATAATTAGCCATAACCCAACAGATTGACCCCACTAAACACCACATTACAAATATACAATTATACAGCTACATCTAACACAGTCCTCCTCCCCAAAAGTACCTTGAATTTTCCTAATTATCCGCACCAAAATTCTCAAACATCTCAAGATTCAAACTATACCAACACATCACATGGAAAGAGATCATACTGAAGCAGAAAACACAGGAAAATATAGAAAGATGGGATCTTTATCACATTACAGCAGTGGAAAGATCCGCATTCTCGAAAATGGGCCTCCAAGAAAAGATGGTGACAGAAGATTTGTACTCCGAAACAGCAAACCCATCAGTGTATCTCGCAAGAAGAAAGTGAGTGAAGAGTGAGAATGCAGAGAGCACAAGGCCAAACAACCCGACCCACTTCAGCTTCGACTTGAAAACCACCGCCTTCCCTTCCCCGCCACCGCCAGCGCCACCAACTTTGCCGGGAAAAACCCACTTCATACCGGAATTATTAGGCGCAAGTGAGCGTGAAATGCGGAGCGGAGAAGGTGAGAATCGAAGTCAACAGAAAAAATAAATAAAAATTAAAAGAAAAGCGTACAGGAAGAGATGGTGACAATGTGAAGACGGGGTGTACTAATGTGTTGTGTTGGGTGAGAGGAACAGAGAAATCCTTCAGACTTCTCTCAGAAAAAGAAAAATCCTTCAGACACAGGTTTGTTTGTCGTTTTATAAGAGTACACAGTTTCCTAGGCTTAAACCCCACTCTCACTGGTGGCGCGTTAGATTACACACAGTTGGACCTGAAGTGATAGGCAAGATGATTGAATTCGACCATGGAATTGGTAATACGGCCACTTTTTAATTAAGTTCCAAAATTCATCATTTGTAATTATTTGGAATTCTTTTTCCGAGTCTTTGATGCAATGATGGCACTTTACTTCATTTGAATATTAAATGTGAAAAAAGTCAAGAATCATATATTCATAAAAATTGAGTATCTCAAATATTAATATAAATTGAATTACATAATTAATTACTGAATCACAATTATTAAGTCCAAAGAAGGGGCTAAAAAATGTATGGGAAAAGAAGGGTGTCAAAAAATTAAAATTGAATTCGATTATAAGATTTATATTAAGATAATAAAAAATAAAAAGTTTGAGAAACACCCTTTGAATGATATCATTAATGATTGTAACAGACTATTGAGATTAATAGCACAATGAGTTGAAACATACGAGTATACAGATTCATGAAGAAATGATATGACTATTGTAATATTCAACTTTGATATAAACAACCAAGAGAGTTAAATTGAATTTCATAACACTTTTTAAAACATACTGATCAACGTTATTGAAAAATTGTGTCAATACTCCTTAATCCCATTTTTAATAAAATAGTTTGAGCAAATTGTATTTTTCTTCTTGATGTTATTTTATTTTTCCAAATCAAGTACATAATATTTTTAAATATGTTTAAGAAATACTATTTGACTATCGAATTTATTTCTTCAATAAAATCGAGAGGTAGAGATCTTATTAACTTCCTACCACCATCATTTTCTACGACATTTCAAATAGAAAAATACACAAAACTTTCATATTCCCAATTACACAATTCATATCGCCTTAAATTAAATATGAATACTCAAATGGAAGTTGGATGGATAGGGGGAGTAGTGGCGCGTGGATCGGAACAGTTTCAAGTGAGGTGATTTCTAAAGGCAAGAAGTCACGTGACTCTGGGTATATATCACGTGACTTGAAATTGAAAAAGGCCCGCAGCCAGGCATGGGGGTAATAGTGGCGGGCCCCATGTGTCCCTTTCTGAATAATCCTCAACAAATACAATTTATAACCCATTGGTGGAAAATTAAAATTGTAATTTGAAGTGGGAGATGGATAAATTAAAGGGGTACAAAAAAGGCTGCTCTTTTAAAGTTGCTATTATTGTTAGCACGCTTTCGCAATTTTGGGCCATGGGCCCACGGCCCGTAAAACAGCATTCGGTTTGGGTTCAATTTTTGGTATTGATTAAGTTGCAGAGAAGTCGTGCAGTGAGTACTGAGTAGGGACACACTCTGTTCTAAAGTCGCACTACTTTTTTATTTGATGATGAACATAAAGTTGCACAGCTTGAGAGTATACCTTTCCCAACTTTTAATATGTCAAGATTACTTATTTTATGTCTATAATTGTTTTTTTTTATATTTTTATATAGTAATATAGACCTTCTTTGTATGAGGAATTTTAATAAATAACGAATGTTGTGTACAGTAGTTGTATTAATAAAAATTGATGAAAGAATTAGATTCTATATTTTTAAAATTGATACAACGACTATCTCATAATAGCAACCTCGACGAGTTCTCTTGTCAGATCTTCAGCCACTTTGAAACGACGTTGCTTTCGCCCAAATCCCTAATCCATTCTGGTTGACCTAATTCAGCCAAGATGTCATTCTTTCTCTTTGAATTCGCCCCCATTGATTTTGCCTTTAATCATGTGGCTCAAATGAATCCTTCCCATTGGACGACTGTTTCTGTAAGTCGCATTTTCAGTTAAAGTCGTGACATTACGTCCTTTTTTTATCTCCTTGTCCCCAAGGATCAAAGTCTGGAACCTTGGTGCCACATAGTGATAATCTTCCCATATAGCTCATTCAAGAGAAGAATGTGACTAGTGAACGAGAACCTGAGGCACTCCTACATTGTTCTTGGGTATGAAGCTTCTTGCCAAAATGAGGGGAAATACTTAAATCCTATCTTCTTTCTTAAAAGATAAACATAAAAAATTGGGTGGATCTTTGAACCTGGTGGCAGGGCAAGCTTATAAGCCACCTTACCAATCTTCTCAACTATTTGGTAAGGTCCAAAATACCTTATAGATAACTTTAGCTGCCTTCTAAGAGCCACCGTAATCTTTCTGTGTGGTTGTAATTTGAGGAATACTTCATCTCCAACCTCAAATTTCCTCTCATTTCTCTTCTTTTTCAGCATACATGTTCATTTGGTGTTGTGTTTGCTGAAGATTTTCCTTCAGTAATTGAATCATTTTGACAATATTCTGCATCAACTCCTCAACATCAGAATGATGACTCTGCAGGTATGGACCAATTGATAACTGGTTAGGAGGATATCCGTATAAGGCTTGGAAAGGAGCAACCTTCAATCCCAAATGAAAATTGGTATTGAACTAAAATTCTGCAAAAGTAATCCATTGTGACCATCTTCTGGGTTGTTCAACTCTAGAAAACGCATCAGCTGCCCTATTTTCATTACCCTTTTTATAATGAACCTCATAACTCAGTCCCCAACAACTTAGTCACCCATTTATGTTGCAAAATTGAATCCACCGTTTGGTCTAGTATGTACTTTAGACTGTTCTAATTGGTTCTAATGATGAAATGGTGGCCTTGTAGGTAATGTTTTCATTTAGTGACAACAAGTAGTAGGGCTAAAAATTCCTTCTCATAGGTGGACAACCCTAGATTCTTTGTTGCCAAGGCCTTGCTCAGATATGCAATGGGCCTTCTCTCCTACATTAGCACAACTCCAATCTCTTTTCCACATGCATCTGTTTCCACTACAAAGGGTTTAGTGAAATCAGGTAATCCTAGCACATGAGCAGTAGACATTACCTCCTTCAAGTGGTTGAATTCATCCTCAGATTCTTTGTTCCATAGGAATACATCCTTCTTTAGCAATTTAGTTAAAAACTTGCTGACAAGGCCATAATATTTTATATACTTTCTGTAGTAACCTGTTAGCCCCAGAAATCCCTTCAATACTTTAATTGTAGTAGGAACTGGCCAATTTCTCATGCATTGCACCTTTTGAGTGTCCACCCCTTTTACCGAAATGATATGGCCCAAGTATTCAATTTGTTGTTGTGCAAAGAAACATTTGTTTTTCTTTGCATAGAGTTTATGTGTCATCAAGAGCTCCAACACCCTCCTCAAATGCAGCAAGTGATCACTCTATCCCTTACTGTAGACCAGAATATTGTAAAACAAAATACGACCACAAACTTTCTAAGGAAGGGCTCAAACACTTCATTCATCAAGACTTAGAATGTGGTTGGGGCATTGCATAGCCCAAAGGGGAGAAATGGGGTGGGAAATAACAGAGAAAGAAAAAGGAGAGAAAAATGCAGGAATTTTATGAAATTTTCATTGATTAAAAAAAAGCAACTGAACATCCCTTCTACACTTTTAAACCATGTTTTGATAACTTTTTCAAAAAGAAATTACATCTCCCCAAAAAAACAACTAAAATTAGAGAAACAAGCTCCTTCAGCCTTCACTGCTTCTTCCCTCATATTTGCAAGCTCGGACTTCAGAGGTTAGAGCTGAGACCAACTACGCTTTGTTCAGCAACCTCGACGTGTCCTCTTGTCAGATCTTCAACTATTTTCAACCGCTTTCGCCCAAATCCCTAATCTGTCCTGGTTGCCCTAATTCAGCCAAAATGTCATCGTTCCCCTCTTTCACTTTGAATTCGCCCTCAATTTTGATTTTGCCCTTAATCGTACACCTCGGATTAATCCTTCCCATCAAACGACTATCTTTTGAAATTGCATTTCTAATTAAAGTAGTGACAATATCTCACTCAAAAAGCTATTATACACTTGGCCCAATATAGAGGGTGCACCAATTCGACTCTTTATTCATGTGAGGTAATGTGTGGATGCTAGAGTCACCTTTCATGTCATACAAAGCTAGCCATATGGAAATTAATTTTCCTGTTAGGGTTCGTTCGGTTTAAGTGAAAGAAAAAAAAAAAGAGAAAAGAGAAAGGGAATAAAAGAATAGTAGTTTCCTTTCAAGTTGTTTGATATAATTAAAATTTGAAAGGGAGGTAAATCTCAAATAATTTTGTTTATTTGGTAGGAGGAAAACAAATGAATAAGAAAAGATTAATTTTTGTAATTTTACTAAACAATCATTCTCTTTATTTTATATTTAAAAATAAATAAATTAATATTATATTAATATATAAAAAATTTAAAGATATTATTAATAAAAATATTGATCAAATAAGAACAAGAATAATCGACGTATTTCACACTCTATTTAAAAAAAAAAAATCGAAGTACCTCACACGCCATCACAGAAATGGATATGCATCTCTCAGTATTTGGGGAGTGTTGTGTGGGGTAATGGTACTTGGTAAGTGAGTGGGGCCAGAAACGAATCAATTTTTGTCTGCTCCTATTTTTCTCCAACTCACATGAATACGTCAAAGAGTATCTGTACTGTACATATGCAAGACAACCTAAAAACGACACCGTTGACTCCAAGTTTAACAGTTGACCTCCTAATCCACCCATCCAAATTTATGTAAACCCTTCTTTTTTTTCTTAATTCTCACAAACTAAAAGTACGTACAAATCAAAAATTCCATAATTGTCACAATGTTCATGACCTAAGAAATTAAAAATAAAAATAAAAGATAATATGATATTTAATTTAGCAAGAAATAATTAGAGTGATTGCAACACATAATTTTATTCAATTGAAATTCATACTCCACTGTTCAAATTATTAATGGTAGTTTTGGTAATGATGCATAATTTAATACATATATGATCTGATCCACTAAAAAATTTATATATATATGCATTATAAATTAAAATGATGTAAATTGTATTATCTCAATTAAAAATACTTTCTATAATTCTATTGCGGAAAATTTTACATAGCCCACCAATCCACGGCATTCATCATTAACCAATTAATAATATAATTATCGCTTCTACTTTAAAAAAATAATAATAATAAAGGGTCGGAAAAAAAGATATTGATTTATACAATTTTTATTAAAAAAGATAAAATTTATAAGTTTCAATTAAAATTGATTTAATTAAACAGTTTTAAAACATAGATTAAGAATTAAAAATACACCATGTTTACAAAAGAAATCTGATAAATCCTTGATTGGATACTATTGTAATACAATGCAATAGCATAATGTAATATTCTTTCGTTAAGAAAAGGAAAGGCAGAAAAGAAGACTAATCGAACAAAAGTAAAATCAAGAAATATGAAAACTATCGAAGAAGATAAAGGCGGACATGTCTAAGCCATCTTATAAACCAAACATATGGCAAATTTGGCTCTTGATGGTAATCATCTCACTTTAAATATATGTAATCAAGAGAAATAGAAATAAAAAGAAAAAGTCTGTTTACCAAAACCCCGAATGGTATTTAAATAATTTATGTTTCCATTCCAACCAAAAGCGTTTCACCAAATTAAAACCACCCCCATGATGTACTAATTTGTTGTCTCTCAGCTGATCAGGTCATGCGCTGCTGATCAAGAATCATGATGAGTTTTTCTTTGAAATGGGTAAAGTTTCTCCATTTCAAGTGCAGCCAGTAATTCAGATACTTAGTGATGCTTTTGCTTTTTCTTCTGTTTTTTTTAGTGATTTTGGGTTCTTGTTCGTAGTACTTCGATGGGTTTTTCTTGATTTTTAAAGTTTTAAACTCTTCAAGAAGTTTCTTGGAGGCCCATTTGATGAAAACATGAATGGCTGTATGATGTTTTTTGTTCTCTGTTTTGTTTTAATTTCTTTCCTTGTTTGCTTTTTTTGTGACTTTGTAGAGGTATAGAAAACCCTTGCGAGTTTCGGTTCTCTTTCAGCCGTGTTTCATTTGGGTGGTTTTTGTTGGTGGTGTGTTGTTTTCCGATGGTTCTGCTGTTGTCTAGCTTTTATCAACTTGTTCTCTGTTGCTGTTGTTTTCCTTCTTTTATCAATGTTATGCTGTTAATTGCAATATTTGAGTACTACACACTTTTAGTATTGTAACTGTCTAGCAGCTGGAATTCTAGTGATTTGTGTATAATTGCCTGTCCTCATTCCAATCCAGTGAGTTCAGGGTGGTTCCGCCAAAGGATGATGGAACGTTTTCGTTCTTTGTTCTTATTGGTTTTGCATATTAGTTCATCTTCTTGATGTGAAAAAAGAGAGTTCAGATCTATTTCTGATGTTCTCTCTTCGGACACACACACACCCCCCCAAGAAAAAGGCAAAAGAAAAGAAAGGAAAAAGAAAAAGGGAAGAGGAGGAAAAAAATGAGAGAAGACAGCAAGACCACATGAGACTGAGTATGTTTTATTTAAAGGTTATGAACAGGGAATCTGATTTTCTTTCTCTCTCAGTCTCTTTGGGATTTTTTAGTCATTCTGCTAATTAGATGCAGATCTTATATATATTTTACATGCAGAAGCATCTTAAGTGCAAATGGAGTAAATCTTATAATAATAGAAATCGTTTTCATGTGTCTCAGGACTCAGATTGATATCCACATGTAATTGTTATCCTCTTAATCCTGTATGTTGTTGTCTTACGTTCTTTCATGACAATTTCAGTGATCATAATACATTGCCTGCAAGATGTTCCTGTTTCCTGATACTGACAAAGGACCAAAGGATGGTTCATAAAGCCGATTTGGTTATTATTGGCATCTCTGTTGGCTTGGCCGTGGGCATACTCATAGCCTCGCTTGTTTTTTTTGGCATTTGTTGGTACAAGAAACGTGCTCATCTTCGGCGCTGTGCAAATGATCGTTCTGCTGCTACCCTTCCTATACGTACTAACGGCTTAAATACAAGCATCGACTCAAGTGCACCTCTTTCCAGTTTTGTGACTATCAAGGGAAATCTCACCCAAAAACCTCAGCGTTTTTGGTGGAACAATCATAGCAAAGATCGATTAGCTTCTGTATCTGGTATTTTGAGATACTCTTACAAGTATGTCATCCCATTGGATTAATTTTCTTCAGATTTTGCTTTTTTCAAGTGTTGTTCTTGTTGAAGCTTCTTCAATGAAGTTTTATGGCAAGTTATGACAATTTGTAGTTGGTGGATGCTGCATGATTATCCCCAAGCTATTTCTGAAGAAAACTAGTATGAATTTTCTCAAACAGAATTTGAACTTACTGCTTTAAACAAGGGTTGGAGAGAATGGTGACTAGAGAGTATCATGTTGATATATCAAAGGACGCCTTAACTGATAGTAGCATCACAATAACACAGCTATTGAACTTTTTTATTTAATTTTATTCTTCTGCATTCTTTTTTTTTTCTTTTTGGGTGGGGTGGGGGAGGGACAACTTGCAGAAGGTTGAGGGGACGGGAAGATTTGTGCAGAAATGCGAGGTTGAGTTTTGATTACTATGCTCTGTACTCTCTCTGGGATCAAAAATCTTTAACACACTCATTGTCTTTGGTCTGCTTCATACATGAAGCACTATATGAAACATGATTTATTTGCACGTGTATACAGAGACATTCAGAAGGGGACAGAGAACTTCACAACTATCCTTGGGCAGGGTTCATTTGGCCCGGTTTATAAAGCTAAAATGCCTGCTGGTGAAGTGGTTGCTGTGAAAGTTCTTGCTTCAAATTCAAAACAAGGCGAAAAGGAGTTTCAGACAGAGGTAAAGCAAATAAAGAATGTAACATTGTCCATTGACTAACTGCATCTTTGCAGTTGACTTTTAGTATATCAATACTTGTTCCCTTGAATTATTTATCCAACAAAAAACATCTGTTTTAATCTAAAATTTGGGCTGGTCATTCAATATGAAAGGACCAAAAGTTGAGCTTAGGATTTTACACTTTCAACTTGTTCCTGTGGTTGAAATCGTTTTGAATATTGATAATAGCTTATGATATCCAGGACAATGAGTGAAACTAAATCAACAGTGTATGCTTTTCTTCATTTTTCAACCAATTTTTCATGGTGCAGGTCTATGTTGAACCGCATCAAATGTTCTCTTTTGTTTTCTTTCTCAAAGTGATATGGCACTTCAGCTCTTAATCATTACCACATTTTTCCCTTCTTCTTTTCAGGTTTCTTTGCTGGCTAGACTGCATCATCGAAATTTGGTGAATTTAGTTGGATACTGTATTGATAAAGGGCAACGCATGTTAGTTTATGAGTACATGAGAAATGGAAGCTTGGAAAACCTTATATATAGTAAGTTTATAAGTTTAAATGTCTTGTCTTCTATTACTGTCCAATTATTGCTTGGTCCATAAGTGTGTTTCTAAAACCCCTTCTAAACAAAGGTCTGCAAGCCCTCATTTCATTACCGTTTTTTTCTTATATTGTTCTGTATGCAACAACTTATTTTTAACATATGCTTAGATGATGAGGAACAAGTCTTGAGTTGGGAAGATCGACTTCAAATAGCACTGGACATTTCACATGGCATTGAATATCTTCACGACGGGGTAGGCTGAATAATATGATGACATATAACTACGTTACTATTGAGGAAACTTATCATTAAAACCTTGTTGCATTCCTTGGAACAGGCAGTGCCTCCTGTGATACATCGAGATTTGAAGTCAGCTAACATATTGCTGGATCATTCTATGAGAGCAAAGGTAAGCATAAAATATCGACTTTTGTTTCTCAAGCCAATTTTAACATTTTCCGCAAGTGGCAATTGAAACTGTTACTTGGACTAAACAACAGGGTTTCCTAAAAGAATCTATTTATTTTCCGTCTCTTGGCCAATTATTGTGTCCTGATTAACTAGGTTGCTGATTTTGGGCTGTCGAAGGAAGAGGTCTTCGATGGTCATAACTCTGGCCTCAAAGGTACATATGGTTATATAGACCCTGTGTATATATCCACAAACAATTTCACAACAAAAAGCGACGTGTACAGCTTCGGCATTATTCTCTTTGAGCTCATCACCGCCATCCACCCGCACCAGAACTTAATGGAATACGTTAATCTGGTAAGACTTACAGCTTCTTCTTCCCAAATTTTGCTAATCTGCTTCCCTTATTTTCCATTTTCTGACATTGCATTTCCCATCTCTTCGAAGGCGGCTATGAGCTCAGATGGTGTGGATGAAATAATCGACACAAAAATAGTGGGGAAATGCAACTTGGAAGAAGTGAGGAGCCTAGCCAAAATCGCTCACAGATGCTTGCATAAAACCCCTAGAAGGCGCCCTTCAATTGGAGAAGTCTCCCAGGCTATTATAAAGATAAAACAGAGACGACTAGTTAAAGAAGATACTTTCTCGTTTGTCAGAGAAGATTTGTCAAGAGCCGTGAGCCAGATAGAATGCCAGCAACTCGAACTCAGAAGAATGGTCAGCATCGATGAAAGGCAAAACGAGTAACATTTGTTGTACTGGACTCCAACTTAATTCTTTTCCACTTATACCAAAAATGTCTGTATACACGGTTTTGATATCGTTTTAGGCAATCCGGTTACGACCAGGATGGTGGTACCGGTGGAGATCAAAATGCAGTTTGCTTGGATCAATACTGAGATTTTGAAGTATAAATGCTCTTCCATTTCTCTTGCTCTTGGAGCCACCGTTTTCCAGAAGCATCAGAATCGTTAGAGTTATGAGACGTTGTTCGATTGATACAGATGAGAACCGGAATGCAGATGATAATGTACAGTCGGGGATATTTCACCTGATCATCTTCATCTTTCCCCTATATTCCTTCTGTCCTTAGCTGCTACAGCAATAAATTCAGCTAAAAAGTGCACCTACTCTGTGTGTTTATGTGTGCCAAAAGATGAGATTTCTAACGAGTAATTATTTTAAATACTCTTATTACAAAAAAAAAAAAAAGGAAAGTGTTAATTACACTTTAAAAATATAAAACTGTACTCTCAAAAAACTTTGAAATAGCACTTGTCCAAGAATCCTCTATTTACAATTGTGCTCTTCCGTTAAGTTTTGGATGGAAAATTCTTACCTCTGTGAAAAAATACACAAGTTTTAATTTTACATCTCATTTAATATTCTGTATAAATTATCGACAATACGACAAGTTTTCTCATTTATCAACAGCTACTTTTTGTCTAGTGGCAATAATTCGGCAATGATACAATTAGACCATCTGTATTTTATGTACATAATACCTCATTCCAAGTAAAAGAATACTATTAGAGTATCTTTATCAATATATTATATGAAATGCTAAATAAGGGATAGAGATGGAAGTTTATGTAATTTTTTATTGACGTCAGTATTTTTCGTCTAAATCTTAACAAAAAGGATATAGTTGTAGACGGAAAATTCTTCTAAGGGTGCAAATATAATTTGAATTTTTTTAAGAAAAAATATAATTTCATTTTAAAATCTAATTATAATTAAACCAAATTTTGACCACTTTTAATTTCATGTACCCATATTATGTGTATATTAAAAAACTTTTTAAATTTTGTATGAGATGCAATACTATTAAAATAAATTTTTGGGGTAATCTCCTGCACCCCCTTTCTGTTTTTGATAAGAGTGCAAAATCGAAAATATCAAATGTATGTCCTTTAGTGATAGAGGCTACCATTTAATGAAACCAAGCTGCCTTTATCACACACAAACTGACATAAATATTACATAATTAATATTAGGACAGTAATTAAAATATGAAATGTGTGGAAAAAGTTGTAATCTAATGTTGTGAGGGGCATCTTTTCATTTGTCTCATAAAAGTTTTGTACAACCCACAGGGCTTCAAAATCTATACATGCTCATAAACCAAAATTGTAAAAGAATCATTCTATGTCTAATTGATCCATCCAACCAACTAGCCATCCTTCTTCCCTTTCCAATTAATGGTCTGAAAATTCTCACACACACACTCTGTGTGTGATTGATGGGCTCTCCCTATCATCAGCTGCCTCAAAGACATTCTTGAGGATTGGAATAGAAGTAGTCTTCTTCCTTCGGTCTGTCTGGAATCATAACGCGCTTCCTTGGGCTCCCCATTCGGTCTGCATGGGCATCCTTCACAGAGTATGAGAACTCGTCCCAGCTCAATGATCCACTGTTGTACTGGTCTATCAGATCAATCAAAACTCGTCTGTCTAGTAGAATTGTCTTCTTGAAACCTAAGTACCTGGGAAATTACGAGTACACAGGAAAAGAGTTCCTCAGTCAAAGTTTGTTATTGAAGAAAATTACGTCCCCGGAATATAATGGCTGCATACCTGCGGTGTCCTTCAACAACTTTTGCCATATTTCCATCATATGTGGGAACAAATATATCGCTCTCCAAGGAGACGAGATAATCTAAAGCTGCCATCTGGGACGAGTGGTTTCGGAAGAACAACAAATCTGAGGGTTCCAGCAACGTCTCCTTTTTGACCTGTTTCAAAAAACTCGAGCAATGATCAACAGGGATACTCCAAATATTTTAACTAAAATGCTTGAATACGGATATTACTGACCAGATTTGGAAATGCCTTAGCCAAACTTCTCAATCTCCTTTTACCACCGTATATTTCTCCAGCAGCAATGTATATTTGAATGTGACTGTCAATACCAAGAGCTGAGAGTACCAGAGCAGTTTCTTCAGGTGTCAAAGGACACAGACCTTCCTTCCTTTTGAGGTCAGGATCAATGACTTTCTCCTTCCACCAAGGGTTGGCATATCTAGTATATTATATTTTCACTCAGTAAAACAACATGATTTTCAGGACTTTTATGTCTTAACATGAAGATAAAGTTACCTCATTGCAGTGAGTGCATTCACCTCCTCAGTGTTGCAGCCCTGAGTACAACCAGAGAAGGACAACATATCCATTTCATATCTAAGATGGAGTACAAGGAACGGACCATTTTGTCTCAGCATTCTGATCACTTTTCTACCCAACTCCTCAATTTGGGCAGTAAATCTCAGGGAACTAAAATTTACTCGACAACGCAGCTTCTGAATCTCCAGTGGTAGCCCATTATTAGCAAGCCGGGCGTCGGTTTTATTCAAATGTACAATTTTATGCTTTTTAAGAAGAGGAAGAATCTGCATTTTTTGCAACAGAAGTTCCCATTACATAGAAAAGTGAAAAGCAGAAAAGAAATAGAGAAAAAGCAGAAATGATCACTCTGTTAGGCACTAAATTACCAACCTGCCGGCGGTAGTAAGTAATATTTGACCAACTAACTGGGGGTAACTCATAGAACATTCCAACTTCAATTCTCCGTTGAAGCTTAGCTGGAAGCTCTTTTAATATCCGGACCTCATCCCTCAAAGATAAAATAAAATGATCAACATCGAATATGTCCTGGAAATCACTGCAACATAGAAGGAAATTAGTGACAGAGATATAATGAGTTGTGAATTTTACAGTGTAACAGTTCTTTCTACTGACCTGGGATCCGCCCAAAATGACGCTTTATCCAATTCAGGGACAATGAGTGTGATATTAAGATATCTGGCAATAGAGACCATATCACATATCTGCATAGCAGAAAGTAAAGCAACTAAGGAATCTACAGTTTATGTCAAGAAAAGTGATTCGGACAATACTGATATTCAAGAAAGTTCAGGAAACAACTCACTGCTGCTCGCATCTGGTTGAGTCCTCCGTTGCAAGAAACAATTAGATAACCATTGTTCTTGTATACCCCTGAAAGAGAAAGGGACGGGCTTCAAGAGTGATTAGGACCAACAATGTAAATAGAAGCTTGAGCATCAAAGAAATGAGAATAGTCATAATTGGAATCCCTCATTATAAACAATAAGCCAAGAAACATATTGACAGATTCTAACAAGCACATCAAATAAGGCGCCAACGGCATTCCCAAGAATGAGTAACAAAATTAATCACGAGAGTAGTTAGTAGGCCAAAAATTTGTCCAAAGTGTTCAGGTAGGTATTATTGGAATCAGTTGACAGATAAAACAAAGAAACTTCACCTAAAGAAGCAAAACTGAGACATAACAAATCCCAAAACAAGAAAAAGCATAAGAATCAAAAATCAGCAACTCAACTCTCCAATATGAACAAGAAAGAAAAAAAGATCAAGAAGCCATTGACTCACTCTTTGGTGGGTAATGCCTTTTTGGCTGAATAGAAGACACGTTAGTTGCTGTATGCATACTTGGGGGGCTGGAACAAGAAGGCCAACTCTTCAACAGACTTGGCCCCCAAACTTCTCCCATTGCCACCAATTGAACAATACATGTCCACAACAATAATGTAGTAATTGCCCTCAAAGCCCAGAGCTTGATTCTTGCATGAGACACCCTCAGAAGCTTGGTCTCTTGCACTTTCTCTTCACCCAAAAGATTCATGCCCACATCCCAATGCTGCTCTCTCTTCTCTCTCTTGATTGCCATAGGCCACTTTTCACATTTTGGTAACATGAAAACTTCTTTCTAAAGCAAAGACATTTCAAGACCCTTCAGCCCAATGCCGATTTTTCAGGTGGGATTCAAGGGAGAAATGAATGGTTAGGAAGAAGAGTTTGTTTATTGAGGATGCTGAAAACTCAAGAATGGTAGCAGAATATATATAGTTTTTTATACACAAAACCTTGAGATGAGACTGGTTTTGAATAATTTGATGCTATTTCTGCGCAAAACAAGGCGAATCTAAGTTGTTAACCACCATTAAATGCACCACCTCGAAAAATTAAAATGCCAATCAGAACAACAACTTATTAATCTTGAAATCAAGAGCCCTCAAAATTTTCATCCGATTAAAATCCACCAACAATGCGAAACTTGCACCTAATGATTAAACAGATACGCACACTTATATCTGCATATGAAGCAGAAGCAAGAATTCTTGGAAACGAGGATGAACCATGACGCTCAAAAATTCCAAAGACCCTTTTCAAGAGCTCGGATTATAGTGCGAGTCCCTCAAGATTCCGGCGAAACAATGAATGAATTGGTGGTGAAGCAGTTGATGAGTGAATGAATGGAGAGGTTTAAAGAGAGAAAAAAGAAACAGAAAGTGGCAGTAGTTACGGTCGGTGTATAGTTGAGTATTTTGGT